>NC_085136.1:315847280-316042982 GCF_035046485.1 Aedes albopictus | reverse complement strand
ACTTTTGAAATTCGTTTGGAATCATTCCAAAAATTCAATTGGAATTCGCTAAGTATTTTTCAAGAAATTTGGCTATCCAAAAGAAATTTATTGTGAATTTCTCTTGGCATTTGTTTGAGATTTATCATGATTGTTTTTTTTATTCCTTCTCCTGAGACTCGTCTGGAGATCGTTCCATCTGGAATTGAGTTGAGATTTGTTCTTGATGTGTTTCATTTGGGATACCTTTTGAAATTTATTTGACATTATTCGAAAAATTCACTTGGAATTCTTCACGGAGTTTGTTTAGAATTTTTCTAGAATTATCTTGGAATGCTTCTTAAAATTCAAATGAAATTCATGTTTGCATTCCCTTGCAACTCATTCTGAAATGACCTCTGAAACTCTTTTGGTGTTCGTCTTCGAATTTGCTCGAAATTTCTTTTGGGATTCCAATGAAATTGTTCCCAGAGTTCCCTTTGAACTACTTACGAAATAGTTTTGATTATTTTTTTCGAAACTCCAATGGAGTCCTTCCAGAAATTTACTCAACATAATGATTCTAGACTGCCGTTTACTAGCCGTTCAATTCTGCTAGACTGAGAAAGCCACAACAGTTCAACAATTCTCCTGAAATTATCGTGAAACTCTTCAGGGAATGGCCTAGGAAATTCATAAAGTGTTCATCTGGTATTGGCTTGGAATTCCTTTAAAAACTCGCCTGGAATTTAATTTACCGCTCTCTTGGAACTGTTCCTTAGAATCTCGTGATGTTGCTTCTGAAATTTGCTTTGAACCGATCATGGAATTTGTAAGTAAATTTCTTGGTATAATCTTTAAACATGCTTTCCATTTCACAGTAGCTTGTAAGTCTTTTGATAATTAACTATTTTTTTTTCTAAATTCACGCCTTACATTCATCTTGCAATTCTCTTGAATGTTTTTCCTGATATACGTTCGAAACTCCTCCTTAAATTCCCTCTGAATTCTGCCTATGAATTACTCTGCAATATTCGTGGAATTCTCTTTGGACACTTTTAGAAATTCACAACTTCATTTGGAATCCCGCTTTGAGTATTTTCAGTTTCTTTTGATGTTATTTTGAACAAACTTCTCGCGGAGTTCCTTTGAAACTCATGCGGCAATTCACTTGAAGTGCCTCTTGAATTGCGTTTGGAATATCTCTAGTAATTGGCTTGGAATTCACTTGACAGAATGCAGTTTTTCCTAAAGTCCTTTTGGAAATTCTCCTTCACATTTGCCCTGGAAGTATTACCTAAATTTGTTATGACTTTTTTTTTTATAAATTTTACAAGAAACGCCTCCAGAAAATCTCTTGGAATTCCAACCGAAGTTCATTTCGTTTTACGGTACCATTTTCTTCCAAGATTTTGCTTGGAACTCCTGGAATTTGTTTGGAATTGTCTCAAGATGTCACTTGGATGTCTTTTTAAAATTGTTTTGATGTTTTTCTTGAAATTCTTTTGGAATCTTTCTTGAAATTTGCTCAAAATTTTCATGATTCATTTTAAGGAATTCCTGTACTCCATATTCATTTTGAACTTCTCCTGATATTCACTTGCCATGTCCTCCTGGGTTTCTTTTGGAATTCATCGTGAAATTCGTTTGGAATTCATCACGTTACTCAATTGAGGTTTTTTTTATTTGAAATTCGCTTAGAGCTCTGCATGGATTCTGGTTGAAGTAATTTCTGGAATAAGTTCTAAGAAATAAGAAATTTCTTCAGGAAGAATTCCGAACGAATGTTTAGCTGTTTTTCTGCCTAGAATAAAACATAGTTTATTCTTCTTCTACTTCTTGGCAATGCGTCCACACTTCTTCCTGGGGGAGGCGACACTTGTTTTCCAAATATCTGAAAAAAAAGCTGAACAAAGACAAACAAAGTCCTAATTAATCCACCTAGCGGTGATGGCGCCTTTCTCGTGTCTCCGAAAAGTCATTTTAACAAAAGTTAAGTCACACATGTTGATGAATATCGCACTTTTATACGTTTAATAAAAATCCATTTCACGGCACCAGAAATCATATCGCTTATCTTTTTTAATGTTTATATTTCTGTATATTTTAACCTAGGCTAATTCTCCAATTTATCGTTTATCTGGCTTTTGATGTTTCTGCCTCAAACCCTTAAGAAAAAGCCGCTATATTGAAATTTGAGCCGTCACTTTGGATTTAAGTCCGCAATCTTGAATATTCTGGTCACCATTTTTTGACTACATATTTCTTTCCCACACCAGATAAACCCATTCTGCATGGTTTTAGTCTAAAATTTCATTAAACCGCTGCCATCTTGAATTTCGAGACGCCATCTTGGATTTTAGACCACCATCTTGGATATTCTGGACGCCATTTTTGGACTCCAGACTTCATCCCAATACAAAATATACTAATACCGCATGGTTTTAGAGCCTAAAACTCCATCAAATAGCCGCCATCTTGAATTTGGAGCTGCCATCTTGGATTTTATGCCGGCATCTTGGATATTTTGGGTCGTCATTTTTGGACTCCAGACATTTTCCCTATACTAAATGTACCAATATTGCATGATTTTAGGGTCTGAAACTCCATTAAACAGCCGCCGTATTAAATTTGAAGCCGGCATCAGGGATTTAAGGCCGGCAGCTCGGATATTCTAGACGCCATTTTTGGACTCCAGACATCTTCCTTATACAAAATATACCCATATTGCATGGTTTTAGGGCCCAAAACTCCATTTAATGGCCGCCATATTGGATTTTATACCACCATCTTGGATATTCTGGTAGACATTTTTGGACTCCGGGCATCTTTTGCACACCAAATATACCCATATTACATGGTTTCAGGGGCCTAAAACTCCATTAAACAGCTGCCATCTTGAATTCTGAAGCCGCCATCTTGGATTTTAGGCAGCCATCTTTGATACTCTGGTCGCCAACGCCTTGACCGATCCGGAGCATCTTTATTAGCAAATAATGCGGTAAAATTCCGGATTAATTCGAGCTACAATCCGATAAATCGGCCAATGGGAAGTACCTTAAAAGTGAGTGAACTTTTTTGTACACAGACATACATACACACACATACACACACACATACATCAGGTATCAGTAGGTCGGCTCCAGAGGCACGTTCTCCTCCATTTGGGAAATTTGTGCCATTCGTTTTTTGAGTGAGCATATAGCCTTTCAGTTCACTTAGGTGAACGAGAATGGCAAAAACAGTAAAATCAGCAATACTTTTTTGGAATATTTCGGCTTGGCAAAACTAGTGTCGCCCCAACCCTGCTTTTCAGTTTAGTGTTCTATGAGCACTTGCCGACTTAGAGCATCCTCTGCCAATGACCACCATGTTTGATTTAGCTTTATTACAAATAAGCCAAGAAAGTTTCCTTAACAAAAAGTTCCTGGAGCGACCGGGAATCGAACCCTTAGCATGATTATGCTGAATATACATGTCTTCACAACTGTGGCTATAAATACCCTATAATATTGTTGATAAAATAGACTTCGTAAAATTATCATGCAAATCAACTGGTATCATTTTGACGCACCTCGGGGCTCTCTGAAATGAAATGTTGTTAATTTTACACAAATGTTCTCGATTTTTTTCGCAGTCGATGAAGTAGACTTGAATAATTATTAACTTCATTTTAATTTCAGAAGGAATTCTAAAATAATTTTCACTTGATGAACTGCTCATAGAACAAGGTCGATAAAGTAGGACAGGACATAGTGAATTTGTCTGAAAAATCTAATGTAAACGTCTTGAAACATACTGGAATAACTTGTAATTAGAAGGCACGAAATGTTGCTAATTGACAAATTGATAGATGAAATTTGTGAAAAAAAAAATGCGTTCGGGTGGGATTCGAACCCACGACTCCGTATTCGCTGGACCATCGCTTCAACCAACTAAGCCACAGAAAAAGTAATGATTTTGCGGAATATAAAGCCAAACTGACTCCGAAGCCATGCCATAAACACTCCTATTTCACACAATCATCTCTCTTTCGGCTTAGAATCCACAACACACTTGCGTTTGTGTCCACTAACTACAAGTGGGAGCGAATTATTTTTATGAAGCTCTGCGGAGTGCGGCGATTGAACCATCCGTATCATCAAATTTCTGATATGAGCACCACACGGCTTTGTAGATATCACCTCAGTGTTCTCTTTATCGACAGACTTCTCGGTTGATTATGTTCTGTGAAGGACGCAGTCGGTAAAGTAGGATACGTTTTAAGGTTGTAGACTTTCGACTCAAAACAGATTTGAGTTATTTATAAACTGTTGGGAACGACTGTTAATATTACGAAATTTTGTTGTTTCGGCTGTGCAGTCTTTAATGAAAGCGTTGATTCTACCAGTGTTCCACCGGCAAGTTTAGACCATACGTATCCAAGATTCGCACCAAACCACCCCCACATGATATGCACCATCCAACCAGCTGTAACCCTCTCGATACTGACACAACGAAACAAGATTTTCATTTTTTGACCAAAGTTGATTAGAATCGAGCCCTGAAGAAGGTCCGATCCAAGGACCGAAACGTCGGCGAAGATGAAGTAGAATCAACGCTTTCATTAAAGACTGCACAGCCGAAACAACAAAATTTCGTTATTTATAAAACATTTTATCAAACTTTCAGAAAAACACACGTCGGTAAAGAAGTTTAAGAAATATTGCGTCAAGTTGACTATTTTTCTATTCTTCTTTATCGGCCAGTTGTCATTCCGAACAGTCTAGTGCACCACTTAGGTTTCATTTGATTTTCCGGATAACTATTCATAAATCTGATTCTACTTTATCGATTACATTTCGCTGCGAGCAGAACTCATTGTACAAACCTCGAAGAAACATGAGAGATTGAGGTATCATCGGCAATATCTTACATCAACATACTTAGAGTAAGCCACTATCATTTGGTTATTTTGGCAAGGTATTTGCAACTTGAACCACTGTGTGTGTGGCAATGGTGACTGGCGATAAAGAGCGGGTTTTGATTATTTTATGCTCTTTTAAACAGCTCATAAAGTGAAAAATATCCCCAGAGACCAGGCAGTTAATGCAGCTGTAATGCAATGGACCGACCGACACCATGATGGAATGACCTGGTTTTTGAGAGTCGATTCCATTTCGTGCACTTGAGAAAGTGCTTTTCTTCTTATGCTTGGGAAAGGTTATGTATCCATTTCAGTATCAAGAACATTCATAAACAAAACGAACATTCATGAGAACCGAAATCAATGTTCTATGAATTACCTGTAATAGATAGAATTTAACTCCATGATTTTCTAGAAAAACTCATCTGGTTTGGAACAGGAATGCACATTGGCGAGTTACTCTCTTGGATGATCATCGACGAATCGGAAAAAAGGTGAACTAACAGTCTAACCGATTGTCATGTCGTCAGACAGTAGTACATGGTTGCGGCTAGAAACAGATGTAGTCTAGTTGTACAAATAATGTCTTTAGAGTTTAACACAAAGAAATGAGTTGTAACAGGTAAATCTGTGCATGGCTTTCAGGCGAAACGGATCAGGCCAACATGCCAAAGTGTTTACAGTCAATTTGTTGGCTTTGACCGTTTTCAATTGCGAAGTTACAGTCTTTTTTTTCAGAGTGGACAAGTTCCGGGCAGTTTCAGAGTTTTCAAGTTTTTTATTAGATTTGATTGGAATTACAAGAGTGTTTCAAGAGGCTTTAAGAGCGTTCCTGGAGGCCCAGAAGGTGCCAGAAGGCCTCGAAAAAGTTTCATTGGGCTATTGAGGGATTTCAGTCAGGAAGCAAATGATGGATTTAGAGACTTCTCAGGGGGTCCCAGAGGAATTCCAGGGCATTTCTAGCGATGGATTTAAGATTGTTCCCAGGGGTGTTTCAAGGAATTTCAGTGGGTTTAAGGGGCAATTTTCGAATGTTTCAGGAATATTTAAGGTGCTTTTCTGGTGTTTCAGGGTTTTTCATGAGCGTTTTAAGGCGCTTTTTGGGATTTCAAAGGCATCCCAAGTAACCAAAAGTTCAGATAAAAGGGTACCATTGGCCATTGGCCTTCTAAGCAGCTTCATTTTTAAGTAATTTTGGAACTTAAAAGTTCACATAAGTACGCTGGATAGCCTTCTAAGCTATCTGCCAGAACTTCGACAAAATTCATGCAGAAACAAAAATGTGTTTTCCAGAATCACAACCCTGTTGGTGGGTTTGTGATTTATGCCTGGAAATTGCTTCTGATAATTATATTTTCACACATGTCACTGCTATGTAGATTTGAACTGGATCCTCCTGCGTGATAGCCTGCCGACTTACCGCTGCGCTGATGAAGACAAAGTCAAGATAACTTCACTTCTGTACAAATGTGCAAAACTAGCTGCCGACAGAGAATCGGTTCAAATCGACTTTAGCTGCTGTTCACTCAATCGCAATCGGGATTTCTGGGGATTTAGAAATGTTTCAGGGGAGTTACAGAAAGATCTTGAGACGCTTCAAGGGTTGTCATATAGTTTAGGCCGTTACAAATATTCATTTCACTTTTTGTCCCACCACTCCACAGTGGGAAAAAATGGACCCAAAATCGCAACTTTTAGAAGCCGCTGATTTGGAAAAGCATCAAATACCTATTTCTATGTAAAAATGACAAGGAATCGAATGGTGGTGGTCTCGTTTTGTGCAGACCGCGGGAAAGGTCCCATTTCGCCCCATTTTGCCCTTTTTTGCACTATTTTAATGCAAAACATAACAAAGTAGCAAAGATAAACCTCTGCCGCCGATATATAACCAGGGAAAACGTTAAATACTATAGTAGAGGTTGTTCTCAATTGAAGTGGAACATTTCCGTGCTGACCAGATCACTATAACGCCTCATTTTGCCCCACACTACTTATTAATTATGAAAAAACTAGTTTAATCCATGGATTTTCAAGCAGTTTTCGATGTTTCCATTCAAATCATAGCAATCATGATGCAAATATTCTTAAACAACTGGATAGAGTTGATTTCCACCATGGCAGAGCAAGAGTTGTGGCTTACTTTGCCCCAATTCTCCCTTATTTTCATGTTTCGGTGCTAAATTTTACCAAAAAAGCATATGAAGATCTCCGCTAACGATCTGTATCTATAAAAAAAGTTCAATATTTCAGCGAAGATGATCCACAATGAGGGTGGAACATTTTCATGTTGCCCATATCACTATAATGTCCCATTTTGCCCCATATTCCTTAAAATCTATTAAAATTAGTTTTTTTTTTTAAATTCTCATGATGTATTCGAAGCTTCCATGCAAATCATAGCAATCATTATGCAAATACTCTTAAAAAAAAACTAGATAGAGTTGTTTTTCACCATGGAAGAGCACGAGATGTGACCTATTTTGCCCCAATTCACTCTAATTTTGATGTTTCGGTGCCAAATATGTCCAGAAAGCATATGAAGATCTCCGCTGATGATCTACATCCATGAAAAACGTTTAATATTTTAGCAAAGATTATTCACCACGAGGGTGGAGCATTTTCAAGTTGCCCATATCACGATAATGTTCCATTTTGCCCCATATTCCTTCAAAACTATGAAAAATTAGTTTTTTCATATATTTTCAAGCTGTTTTCGAAGTTTTCATGCAATAACATGCAATTATGATGCAAATACTCTTAAATAAAACTAGATAGAGTTTATTTTTACCATGTATGAGCAAGGGATGTGACCTATGTTGCCCCAATTCATTCTAATTTTCATGGTTCGTTGCCAAATTTGACCAGAAAGCATATGAAGGTCTCCGTTGATGATCTACATCCATTATTATTCTAGCAAAGATTATCCGCAACGAATATGGGACATTTTTATGCTGCCTATTTCACTATAATGTCCCATCTTACCCCATATTCCCTAAAAATTGAAAAATTAGTTTTGATAGGTTTTCATGCTGTTTTCGAAGTTTCCATGGAAATTATATCAATCACGATTCAAATACTTTTAAGAAATAAGATAAAGTTGATCTCCACCATGTAAAAACACGGAATGTGACGGATCTTTGCTAAAATGTTGACCGTTTTTCATGGATGTAGATCATCAGCGGAGATCTTCATATGCTTTCTGGACATATTTGGCACCGAAACATCAAAATTAGAGCGAATTGGGGCAAAATAGGTCACATCTCGTGCTCTTCCATGGTGAAAAAACAACTCTATCTAGTTTTTTTAAAAGAGTATTTGCATCATGATTGCTATGATTTGCATGGCAGCTTCGAATACATCATGAGAACTTAAAAAAAACTCATTTTAATAGATTTTAAGGAATATGGGGCAAAATGGGACATTATAGTGATATGGGCAACATGAAAATGATCCACCCTCATTGTGGATCATTTTCGCTGAAATATTGAACGTTTTTTATAGATACAGATCGTTAGCGGAGATCTTCATATGCTTTTTGGTAAAATTTGGCACCGAAACATGAAAATAAGGGAGAATTGGGGCAAAGTAAGCCACAAACCGTGCTCTGCAACGGTGGAAATTAACTCTACCCAGTTGTTTAAGAGTATTTGCATCATGATAGCTATGATTTGAATGGAAACATCGAAAACTGCTTGAAAATCCATGGATAAAACTAGTTTTTTTCATAATTAATTAGTAGTGTGGGGCAAAATGGGGCGTTATAGTGATCTGGTCAGCACGGAAATGTTCCATTTCAATTGAGATCAACCTCTACTATAGTTTTTAACGTTTTTAGGTTATATGTCGGCGGCAGAGGTTTATCTTTGCTACTTTGTTATGTTTTGCATTAAAATAGTGCAAAAAAGGGCAAAATGGGGCGAAATGGGACCTTTCCCGTGGTCTGCACAAAACGAGACCACCACCATTCGATTCCTTGTCATTTTTTACATAGAAATGGGTATTTGATGCTTTTCCAAACCATCGGCTTCTAAAAGTTGAGATTTTGGGTCCATTTTTCCCACTGTGCACTCTTTGGCTGGTCGAGGGGGGGATAAAAATAATAAAACATTAAATTTTTTTTAGATATTAAAAACTCATCGGATTTGTTAAAGAATTTTGAGCAAGACCCGAAATTTTGATAAATATTTTTTTATCTGCCCCCTCAAAATGCAAAATCCAGCCATAATTTTTTGAAGGGGAGGGAGAGACAAAAAGTCAAAATATAATTTGTATCAGCTTTATAGGAGAGTTTCTGCGGCATCGAAGGGGGTTTTATAATGTTTCAGGAGCATCATGGGAAGTGGAAAGGGTTTCAAGAGGATTCCAAAAGAAAATCAGAAGGGTTTCAACAGGTTCAAGGGAGTTTTAGTGTATTTTTTTTGTTTAGAGAGACTTTACCTCTGGGGCATTCGTCTCTGCCAAAGGGTATTTCAGGTTTCAGGAGACTATAGTGGGTTTCAGGAAAGTTTCTAGAAGCATCAAGATCATAGGGTATCAAAACTCTCATGAAACGACCCTGGAATTCTATAAAACGCCACTAATACTCACTGAAATTTCTCTAATGTACCCCTGAAGTCATCTCAAATGACCCTAAAGCCATCTTGAACTCTCTGCAACGCTCCTGAAAGGAACTTATTCCTTCCACTGCACTGGAATCTCTCTGAAAACCCTAGGAAGCTGCTGAAACCAATTTAAACCTCCATGTGCCTCTTTTAAACGCCGCTGAAATTTTCTGAAACTACCCAGAAATGCCCTAAGAACACCCTGAAATAACCTAAAACCTTCTTAATTTACACTGCAGCCCCTTGAAGCGTCTCTAAAGCCCCCGTAAATCCCTTCCTAATGGACTCTCTGGAATGTTCTGGAAGCCTCCATGGACTGGAAATCTTCTCGCAAACTGAATCCCGGTTACGATCTTAAGTCCATAATATATAATAAATAATATTTAATATAATATATTATAGCGTTTCCCTTTTTGATATACCTAATTCAAGACAGCGCTCCCCAAAGTGCTATCACGTGTTAGTTCTGCATTATGAATGCAAATAAACACGTCATCAGAATTAGCCATCCTTTGTCAAGTTGTCTGTAAAATATACCATCAGAACATGGTTGCGAGTAGAAGTAGAGGTAGTTTTATGGATTACTTGTAAGTCGAAGACTTTACAGCAGTTCATAGGACTTTTCAAAGATTATAGCAGTACGAGAACATAAGTTAGATGCCAATGGACATTTACGGGTTCACGAAAGAGAAACTAGATGTCACCAAAGGTGGATTGAACAATCTTATTTCACGATGATGCCGACCTCGACGACGAAACCTTGAAATGAGCTTGGTTTTTGTGTTATCGCTTCCACTTCCGGTCGCATCTCTTCCCATCTGCATATCCTTGATTGCACTGCACCAAGCAGTGAAGTGCGCCACAATCTGTGCGGTTTATGCCAATGAAAGCTAATTACCATTGCAGCGTACCGGATCTCGAAAAACCCGGACGAAAAAAAATGCCAGGAAATCAATTTCCTGTCGGTGGAAAAAATGAATTTTCCATCGCCTGCCTGTGCGTTTGTGCCATGCTACGCGAATAGAATAATCAATGAACCCGGGCGCCTGAAATTTGAGTTCCCGATCAACTCAACTCCTGGGAAGAAACTTCCGTCACTCGACATCCGAGCAGAAGAAAGGCAATAATCACCTTTTGGATAAAAGTCTGCGCTCCGATTCCGATAGAACTCTACACTAACTCTCATTAGTGACACCCGGTCCCTGGGTGGAAGGGGTCTCGCATCTCGAGACAAACTTTTGCTCTCTGGTTCTAATGATTCCTCAATGGCGACACCCAACCTACTTCTGTTCTTCCTTGGTCTTGGGGGGATTGATTGCTGGTGAATGGCAAGAAATAAACGCCAAACAACGGCGGCAGTTGCTTGTCGCTTTGGTCACATGATCCCATAGTAACTTAGAATTGAACATGTGAGTGGTCGTTCAGATACCACGTCACACAACATTTTAAGGTGTATCACATAATGGAAAATTAACCATGAGAACGCATAATTCAACGTTTTCATAACTCTGAAGTTTTATACATTATTCCACCAAATTTATTCCTGATAATGTTATATTTGATCGATTCCCGACGTCTGCAACAAACTATCGGAATAAACTTTTGGTTCAGTTCTTCAAGTTTCACCCTCGACTTTGGCGGAACGTGGCAGAAAGGCACACAAAAAACGTTTCATTTGTACTGATTTATTTGAGACTGGGACTGGACTGGAGGAGAACCATCAGACTGGGAAAAAGCAACTCGAATCTAACCCTCATTAAGTTTTCCCGCTCTCTTGGGAGTACACACCACAGCAGTCAGTAGTGGCATGCAAGTGGCAAAAAGCGAATCCTTCTGGGTGGAATGTTATGGTCCGGCGAGGGAGATTGGGAGGATTGGGTGGTCTCACAAAATAAACTCTTTGGGAAGATTTGTTTTCCATGATTTGAACGTGCTGGAGTTCAGCAAGACGAAACAATAAGAACGAGGGCAGCTGAGAATTAACTCACCTTTGACAGAATAGGCACTATTAGGAATTGTATGAGAAAATATAATAATGACGGTAACTATAGCAAAGGAAGGTTTTGATCCGCATTAGAGAAGTTTGTCTGTACTCTCAGTAAAATGCAACAATGTAGCAATTGTAACCATCAGTAATAATAGATCATGTATATAAGCGCATTCATCACACAGTACAATGCACCAAAGGGTTCAATAGTCAGTCAAACAGTATTTAACCACTGCCATGTTCTAGTCCAAATCAGTATCAATCCTAGTATGAATCCATTAGTATTAGAGTATCAATATAGTTTTTGTATCGAAGTATCCGTCCATATCGTATCGTGTTACAAGTCGCGTCCGTTGTAATAGTCCAGTCCTCGAAATACAAGTTACTGTGTTAAGTTAAGTACTTGTGTAGCAAATCAGACACTCCAACCTAGTTCCGTGTAAATCAGACCCGATTATTCCGACCAATAAACGAAGTATTCAGACAGATCGCGTACTATTCAGTGATTATCATTTGTGGAACTCCAGTGATTAATCAGATACCGACAGATCTCTTATGTGCGCTCTTATGTGCGCGAACAGAGGCCTTTCAAGGGGTTCCCAGGGAGCTCCATGGGATCTCAGAAGTGTTTTTGGGGTCTCAGAGGGTTTCAGACGGTTCCAGGGACATTTCAGGGGGTCTTAGAGGCGCTTCAAGAGTACTCAGGGTGTTCCAGAGGAGTTCCACACGGTCTCAGGGGGTGTCAGAGGGTTTCAGGGGGTATCAGTATATCTCAGGGGTGTAACAAAGGAGTCCCATGACGCTTCAGGGAATATCGAGAGACCTCAGAAGCATTTCAAAGGTCTCATGATCGTCCCAGAAAGTGTCAGACGGTTCCAGGGGCATTTCAAGGGGTTTTATGGGTGCTTGAAGAGTACTCAGTGGGTTACAGAGGAGTTCCACAGGGTCTCAGGGGGTGTCAGGGGGTATCAGTATACCTCATAAGTGTTTCAAATGGGTTCCATGACGCTTCAGATAGTACCAGGAGGTCTCAGGGACGTTTGAATGAGTCTCATGAGCGTTTCTCGGCAGAGAGTGTCGGGGGGACCCAACAGGCTTCAGGGGAATTTCAGGGGGACTCAGGCGAGTTTCAGGGGCCACAAGGACGCTTGAAAGGGTCTCAGGGGTCTCTGGAGCATTCCTGGGATCTCAGGAGCGTTTCAAAGGGTCACAGGGTGTGTCAAGGGTCTTACAGGGCGTTTTAAGAGGTTTTAGGGGCTTCAGGACGGTTCCAGTGTTTTACAGGGAGCCTCAGGCGCCTCAGGGGGTACCTAAAGGTCTCAAGGACGATTCCGGGGGTCTCTGAAAATTTAATGGGGGTTTCAAGGGGTATCAGTGCCATTTCAGGGGGTCTCACGGGTGTTCCAGGGGGTTTGAAAAGTGTTAAAAGGTATTTCAAGAGATTTCAGGAGATACTAGGAAATTTGAGAGAACTTCAGCTCTTAAGAGCGTTTCAGGGAATCCCAGAGAGTTCCAAAGGGTGCCTGGGGTGCTTCAGAGAGTCTTAAGGGCGTTTCAAGGAGTCTCAGGGACATTTTTGGGGGTCTCAAGGGCGTTTCACTTTCTTGAGCGAAAAATATTATTTCTTTAGGGGAACTTACGTATTTTCGGCAGTTTTGTTCTCTCCGTCATGAGGGGATTTTTGAAACCTGTTGATCTCAAAGTTAGCCTCAAATCCTTCCCGACCAAGCTGAGTTAAATGCCCAAATTTCAGGCAATTTGGCCCACAGCAACCCTCCATGACACATTCCACGCACTTCTACACCTCGGTTTTTGAACTTCATTGAACGATATTTCCGCGATCTTGCTGTCGATTTTGATTCTTTTTGCACCAAAATGAAGATAATTACTAATATTCTTCGAATAGTACCTGAAACTCTGAAAACTGCTCCTAGAAAGTAGCAAATTTCTTGCCGTTCGGTCAGAATTCGTCATTTTTTGCGATGGTGTCCCGTTACGCTGTATTTCTTGATTTCTTTCGAAGTACAAAGGTCCAATTTCCAATTAGTAAGCAAAAAATGAATCTTCTATTCAAATCTGATCGTTTAATATGCTGGTTAGCATGTATTTAACTACATAACAATTTTTGGAAGCAAAAGTTTGATTATCGCGCAAAACGTAACGCGTGGAATGTGTCCCATGATGAAGAGAACAAACCTGCCGATAATACCCTTTGTCACCCAATTTATTATTTATTTTTTTATTCAAAATTTAGAAAAAGTGAGAAATATTTGTTTATAGACTGCCCTTTCATTATATAAGGGTGCGGAGTACTTTCAGGGATTTCTTCTGGAGAATTTTATTATTATTTCTCTTGATGATCCACTAGGCAAACATTCAGGAATATCTCCATTTAGTCCTAACAGAGGTTTTCCATGGAGTTTTTCCAGGAGATTCTTCAGAAATTCCTTCAACAATTACTGCACGGATTTTTTCATAAATTTTTATAAGAATTACTTCTGAAAGTCCTCCGAAGTTTTTCAGAAGTTCTTCAAGAATTTATTTAGGAAGGCCCCCGATGATTTTAATCCTTGAATGGTTTCAATGACTCCTTCAGCTATTTCTTCGAGAATTTTCCAGGAATTCCTCAAGAAATTTTTCAAAGAGTTCTTCGACCGATTCCAGAAGGAATTTACTCAAGGATTTGTGCAATAAACATTTTAAATATTCGTTAGTGAATCCAGAAGTAATTCTTCCAAGAATTCTCGCAAGAATTCCTGAAATGATTCATTCTGGTAAACTATTCCTTCAACATAACTACATGGATTCTTTAAAATATTTCTCCAGCTATACAATTAAATATAAATCCAAGAATCCATCTTAAATATTTCTTCAAAGATTTCCCAAGGAGCTCCTCCAAGGATTCCCTCAGAAATTTCCCAAAGGAGTTCTGCAGAACTTTTTTCCAATATTCGTTCCAAAATGTTTCTTAAGAATTATCTGGAAATTTCTCTAAAGTTTTCTTTAAGAATTCCACCTTCATATATTGCACTAAGAATGCAAAAAAAAACCAAAAAATAATTCCGGAGTTACTGCTTAGTTCCAATAATGAATTAATCTCATAATTTCTCAGGGAATTTTTCGCAAATTCCCTAAAGAATCCTCGAAAAACTCGTTCAAGAACTTCTCTAAAGATTGCTGAAGAAATTTCTCCAAAGTTTCAGGAGTTCGTTCCATGATTCTTTCAGAAATTCATCCAGTGATTTCTTCAGAAATGTCCTAATGGATTTTTTGAGAAAAAAAAATTACAGGCGCCCCCTCAGAAAACTTTCAGGAGTTCTCCCAAGAATTCCTTTTGATATTTTCTCATGTGTTCCTCCAGGAATGCCTCCAAAGTTCCTGCAGTGATTACCTCGTCAATTTTTTTTCAAGATTATTTCTGGATCATCTTGATGTATTTTCTCAGGGATTCCTTCACGGAAAATTATAGGGATTCCTCCAAGGATTCTCTAAGAACTCTTCCAAGATTTTTTCTAAAAACTCAATCAGGCATTGCTGCTTGTATTTTTCAGGAAATCCTCGAAAAAATCCATTAGAAATATTCTCATGCATTCTTAAAAAAAATCTCCAAAGATGGCCTAACTAATTTCTTTCAGTGTTTCTTTAAATATTCTCGCTCACTGTTGACCAGCATGAGTGTAATCACTTAATTTTGTGTGGTGCAAAGCACCTCAACTCAAATTTTTCGAAGGTAATAGCCTTTCTCGAAAAGTATTTACTAGGCATTATAGCGGTCGTCATTGTGCATTACAGCAACTAAATAATTTGTGCTACACATTGTGTAAACTGTTAGCAAGACTGTCAGATTATCATTTGATTTCAGGGATGTTTCAGCTTCAGGGATATTCCAGATGGTCTAAGGGGGTTTCAAGGAATTACTGGAAGTTTAATGGGCATTCCAAGTGTATTGCAAGGGGTTTCAGGGGTCTTCCAGGGTATTTTCCGGACAATACAGGGTGCTTCAGGGGAGTTCCAGGGGATTTACGGGTGTTCCAGGGAGTTTCAGGGGCGTACCAGGGAGTTTCAGGATTTTTTCAGAGGTTTCAGAGATATTCCAGGTCGTTTCAGAGGTGTTCTTGGAGTTTTAATTAAGTTTGAGGGACGTTCCAGGGACCTTCATGGCATTTCAACATGGGTTTCAGGGGTTTCGAGGGTGCTCTAGGGATTTCAAGAGGTTTCAGGGGTCTTTCAGGATGTTTCAGGGGCGTTATAGGGAGCTTCAGACTGCTCCAGGTAGTTTCAAGTACGTTCCAGGGTATTTAAAGGGTTTTCAAGGGGTTTCGAGGGTGTTCTAGGGAATTTCATGGGCGTTGCAGGAGCGCTCCATGTGGTTTTAGAGGTGTTCAAGAGGTTTTTAAGGAGTTTCAAAGGTGTTCCAGGGTGTTTCACCGGCGTTAAATGGGGCTTTCAAGGGGCTTCAGGAGATTTTTTTTTATTTCTTTTTATTCGTGAATTTTGACTAATGCTAATTATTCACGCAGTTTCAAGACTCTTCTTCTTCTTCTTCTTTATGGCTCGACGTTCGCATTGGAACTTGGCCTGCCTCTCTTCAACTCAGTGTTCTTAGAGCACTTCCACGGTTATTAATTGAAGGGCTTTCTTTGCCTGCCATTGCATGAATTTGTACATTGTGTGGCAAGTACAATGATACACTATGCCCAGGAAGTCGAGAAAATTTTCCCGACCGGAACGGGAATCGAACCCGCCGTCTCCGGATTGGCGATCCATAGCCTTAACCACTAGGCTAACTGGAGACCCAAGTTTTAAGACTGTTCCAATGGATTAGAGGTTTTCAAAGAGATTCCGGGGTCTTGCAGGTGTTTCAGGTGCATTCCAGGGGCTTCAGTAGTTTTCAAGGGGTTGTACTCCTCCAGGGGATTTCTATGGCGTTCAAAGGGGGTTTTTGAGGGGTTTCAGGGGCACTCCAGGGGTATAAAGGGGTATCAGAGATGTTCCAGATGATTTCAAGGGCGTTTCAGGGTCAGTCCAAGGAATATTAGGGATATTCCAGGAGATTTCAGGAGTTTTCAAGAGGTTCCTCAGGTCTTCCAGGATGTTTCAGGGGCGTTACAAGGGATATCAGGCAAGGTTGCGACCATTCATTTGCAAAGATTTACATTCATTTGCTATTATCTCAGTTCAGAAGCATGCTATTGAAAAACAATGTATGGATGAATTTAACCTTGTAGTTTTATCTGAAAGTTTGCCGAATAACATTGGGGTCGCAAGCGTATACCAAAGTCGTGAGCGAGCTGTAAAGGCAACTCTCCACGCGGTGAATATAAATTTCATTCACGCTGTGGAAAGTTGCCTTCACAGCTCGCTCACGACTTTGGAATGCGTGTGCGACCCCAATGGTATTCGGCAAACTTTCAGATAAAACTACAAGGTTAAATTCATCCATACATTGTTTTTCGATAGCATGCTTCTGAACTGAGATAATAGAAAATGAATGTAAATTTTTGCAAATGAATGGTTGCAACCTTGATATCAGGGATGATCCAGGGGATTTCAGGAGTTTTCAGGAGGTTCCAGACGTCTTCCAGGATGTTTCAGGGGCGTTACATGGAGCTTCACGGACGTCTCAGAGGATTTCAGCAGTGTTTCAGGGGCTTTGAGGGATTCAGGGGTGTTTCCGGAAATTTAATATGATTTGTAGGAGCTTCAGGGGTTTTCATGGGGTAACAGGGATATTCTAGAGGATTTCAGAGGCATTCCAGGTTTTTTTCAAGAGGTTTCAAGGGTCTGCCTTGATGTTTTAGGGGCGTTATAGGGAGCTTCAGGGGCGTTCCAGAGGATTTCAGGGATGTTCCAGATTTTTTTATTTCTTTTTTTCATGAATTTTTACTAATGCTAATTGTTCACACAGTTTCAGGACTGTTCCAGAGGATTTAGGAGTGTTTAAGAGGTTCTCACGGAGATTCAGTCATCTTCTTTTTCTTCTTCTTCTTCTTTATGGCTCGACGTTCGCATTAGAACTCGGCCTGCCTCTCTTCAACTTAGCGTTCTTTGAGAACTTTCACAGTTATTAATTGAAGGGCTTTCTTTGCCTGACATTGCATAAATTTGTACATCGTGTGGCAAGGACAATGATACATTATGTCCAGGGAGTCGAGAAAATGTTCCCAACCGGAACAGGAATCGAACCCGCCGTCTCCGGATTGGCGATCCATAGCCTTAACCACTAGGCTAACTGGAGACTGGAGATTCAGGGGTTTTCAGGTGTTTCAGGTGCGTTCCAGGTGCTTCAGTAGTTTGAGGGGTATTCCAGGAGATTTCTATGGCGTTCAAAGAGGGTTTTGAGGGGTTTTAGGGGCGCTCCAGGGGTTGAAAAGAATTTCAGGGGTTTTCAAAAGGTCTCAGAGGTCTTCCAGGATGGTTCAGGGGCGTTCTAGAGGATCTAAGCGGTGTTTCAGGGGCTTCCCGCGAGTTTCGTGGGTATTTTTATGGGGTTACTGGGATGTTCCACTGGATTTCAGCGGCATTTCAGTGGTTTTCAAGAGGTTTCAAGGGTTTGTTTTAAATGCGTTATTGGGAGCTTCAGGGGTGTTCCTGAGGATTTCAGCGGTGTTATTGGGGCTTCGATGGTGTTTTAGGTGGTTTTAGGTACGTTCCAGGGGTTGAAGGGATTTACAAGGGGTTGCAGGGGTGTTTTGGGGAATTTCAAGAGTGCTCCAGGTGGTTTCAGAGGGGTTGCAGGGATATCTAAGGAGTTTCAAGGGTATAATTGCGTTTCACGAGAGTAACATGGGATTTTCGAGGAGCTTATAGAGATTCCAGGGACTACCAGGGGTTTTAAATCAAATTCCACGGAATTCCGACGGTTTCAAAGGGGTTTTAGGATTGTTCCAGTGGATTTAAGGTGCGTTTTATGGGTTTTCAAGGAATTCCTGTGATCTACCAAGTGTGTCAGGGGCGTTCCAGGGGCCTAAGGGGTTTTTAAGTGTTTTCAGCGATGTTCCATGGGATTCCAAGGGTTTTAAAGAGGTTGCAGTGTTTTTCCAAGATGTTTCAGGAGTGTTAGAGGGAACTTCGGGGGCGTTCCAGGGGATTTCAGCATTGTTCTAGGGGCTTCAGCGGTGCTCCCGGGGGTTTCAGGTGCTTTCCGGGGGGTTTAGGGGTTTTAATGAGGTTACAGGGTGTTCTGGAAGTTTCAGGATGTTCAAGGTGTTTCAAGGATGTTCCAGGGTCTTTCAGAGGCGTTACATGGAGTTTTCAAGGGGTTTCAGGGGTGTCCAGAGGAAGGATCGTTTCAGGAGTTTTCAAGGAGTTTCAGAGGTCTTCTAGGCGTTTCAGAAGCATAACATGGGATTATAGGGGCGTTCGTGGGGCTGTTCAAGAGGTTTCAGGGGAGTTTCAGGAGATTTCAGCGTTGTTTCATGGGTTTTCATGGAATTTCAAGAGTGTTCAAATATGATCTTCTTTTGTTATTTTCTTCTGCAAAGGTCGGGTTGTTCATCCATCCAGTTTTTATTGTGAAAGCAATGCCACTGCAATCCCAAACAACATCGATCACGTTAGCTTTACCTATACTTATACTTTTCATCAAGAAACATACTGGTTAGAGCGAACAGGGCAGTCCAGCTTCAAACCCACCCACACCAAATAAATGGCTATTATTTGTTGTTCAAACTTTCCATCCCGGCTAGGAAGTTTCGTTTCTTCATTTTTCACAAACGCAAGCCATGCACAACACATAAGTACTTACTGAACCAAACTGAACTGACTTGCTTTGCGGATCTGCAAGCAAGGGATCATCCTTGTATGTAGCTTTTTTCTCATCCCATCCACCCGCTTTCTCTCTCTCGCTTTCGGACAATCATTCCGGCAAATAGAGCTTCCCTCGAGACAGGGACATCCCCAAGGCGGACGGTCGGACAGCCAGCCAGCACAAAACCATTCCTAGTTGCCCATAAGCCATCATTCTTCTTTGACGCGTTCGGGCCACCAGACTGGAGTGGCGAAGCCAGGAAGGGTGGATTTTGGATTTGCTCGTTTTTCTTGACTGTTTCACATTGTTGCTGACTCGACTGAACTTTGACTGACCGGAGAGGTTTCGTTGGCTTACTGCACTACTGGATGTAGTGTGTTCTTTTTCGGATTGCGGACAGGGGTTCTCAAGTGCTGGGGGGGGGGGGGGGGGACATTGGCGTAGCTAGGGGGGGTTCCAGGGGTGCCAGGCACCCCCTAGAACAAATTTGGCACCCCCTAGAATTTACAGGTGACTGTCAGTGTGATTTAAAACTTCACACAACAATTACAAGCTTTTATTAATGGAACATTTAAACAAAACTAAAGCACTCCCATTTAGCACTGTACATTTTTACGTTTTGGATATTGGTAAGAACAATCAACAGACTTCTCCATGGATTCCTCCTAAAATACCTCTATCTATTCATACAGTAATTTTTTAGGCTTCCTTTATGGATTCTTCCCGATATTTCTTCAATAAACTTCCGTTAGGATTCTCCAGGCAGTCTTGATGGGGTTTTGCATACTAGAAATTTCTGCAGAGATTGATCTAGCAATTTCTCTTAGAATTTCTTTGGAAATTCTTACTATGATACTTCTTGGAATTCTTCTAGGGATTTCTCTAAAAATTTCTATTGGGATTCCTTCAGGATTTCCTGGTGGGATTATTCAAGACAATTTTCCTGGGATCCTTTCAGAAGTTCCGACGGTGATTCTTCCAGGAATTCCTTTAGAGATGTTGTTCAGAGATTCTTTCAGAAATTTCTCATGGCATTCCTCCAGGAATTGTGGCTAGGATTCCTCAAGCAACTCATGCTGCGGTTCTTCCAGCAATTTCTCTAAGAACTCCCCCAAAAATTCTCACTGTAATACCTTCAGGAATTCTACTAAAGAAGTTCTTCCGGAAAATCTCCCAGGGATTCTTTCTAAAAATCTTTTCGGTGATTCTTCCAGTGATTTCATCAAGGGTTTTTCCAGAAATTCCACAGGGGATTTCTCCAAGAACTTCTATTGACTTTTGCCCATAAATTCCAGCTGGAATTCCTCAAGCAATTCCCATTAGGACTCCTTCAGAAATACTTCTAGGAATTTCTCCTGGCATACTTACTTGCTGCAATACTTTCGGGAAATCTTCCTGGGGTTTCTCCAGAAAATCTTCCTGCGATTCCACCAGGGATTCCTCCTTCTACTTCTACCGATCCTTTCAAGGATAACTGTAGATATTCCTCAACGAATTTGTTAGAGGAACTTCTCTTAGGATACCTCTGGTATTCCTGTTTCTAGGACTTCTCACAAAAATACTTCTATGATACCTCCCGGAATTCTAGGAATATTCCTCCAGATATTTCAGCTGGGATTCCCCAAGCAATTCGCGAAACTAACTGTGGTACTACAGAAATTATGCTACGGATTCTTCTAGCGCTTTCTCCTGGCTTTTTTTACTGGGATCTTTCCAGGCAATCTCCCTAGAATTCTTTCAGAAATTCCTTTGGTTGTTCTACCAGGGATTTCTCCAAGGACTCATCCAGGAATTCCTTCAGAGATTTTATCCAAAGATTCCACCAGAAATTCATCATGGATTTCCTGCAGAAACTACTTTTGGCCTTCCTCCAAGAATACTTCAAACTCCTCCTGCGATTCTTCCAGCAATTCCTCCAAAAATTCTTACAATTATACGTTAAGAAATTCTTCTAGTGTTTCCTATACGAATCAAATTCACCCGGGAAATCTTCCTGAGATTCCTTCAGAAATTCCGCCTGCGATTCCTTCAGGGCCTTCTCTATAGATTCTTCTAGAATATCTCTACCGGTCTTTGCAGGGACTTCTCTAGGTATTCCAAATATTTTTTCTTTGGATTCCCCCAGACATTCCTGATGGGGTTTCTCTAGAATTTCATGTATAGCTTCCTCCAGCAATTCCTCCTAGGATTTCTGCTGAGATTTATACAATGATAAAATCCAGAATGCTTCTTAGAATACCTCCTGAGACTTTTCCTTTGATATCTTCAGAAGCTCTCCAGTGATTCCTCCAAAATTTTTTATCCAGGATATTTTATCCAAGGATTCTCTCATAAATTTCTCATGGAATTCCTCCAGGTACTCCTCTTGGCCTTCCTCCAGGAATTTCAGCTGGATTTCTCAAGCTATTCCTGCTGTGGTTCTTCCAGCAATTCCTTCTAGGACTCATCCAGAAACTCTTTTGGGATTCTTCTAAGAATTTCTCCAGGGATTACTTCAAAAACTTGCTGGGATTATTCAAGGCAATCTTCCTAGGAGCCTTGCAAAAATACCTTCGATGTTTCCTCCTGAAAATCCTAAAGGATTTTTTTACATACTAGACACATCCAGAAATTCCTCTAGAATTATTATTCATTAATTTCTCTAGAAAATAATCATGGTATTACTCCTGGAACTCCTGTTAGCCCTCTTCAAGGAATTCCAGCTGAATCCCAATAGAAATCTCTAGAGGAATCCCTAAACGAATTTCGAGAATATTTGGAATTTCCAGAGAAATCCTGTAATGAAATCCAATAGGAATGTCCGGGGAAAACTTGTAATTAATTAGAAGGCACAGAATGTTGCTAATTGATTAATTGAGATGTGAATTTGTGAAAAAAAAATTTTGGTGGGATTCAAACCCACGACTCCGCATTCGCTAAACTGCAGTATAGCTTTGAGGGTTCCTTCGGCATAGTTGTTTTTTTTTTTTTGTAAAAACAAATCTGCGGTACCTTCATTGGAATTTTATCAGAAATTTCTTTAGATTTTTTGTCCTATCATTTCAATGGCTATTTCTCTGAATTTTTTTCAGTTATTTCTTTCTCAGTTATTTTGAAAATTTCTCAGGCAATTTTATCGTATTTTTTGTAATTCTTTATGATTGAATTGTATTTATATTTATTGCTTCCGAAAATTGCTGAACTGGAAATTCAGACATCCTCAACTCGACTTACTCAAAGAAAATTCTATGAAATTCACGAAAAACTTCCTGACAAATTCCCAAAGAAATTGCCGGAAAAATGCCATTGAAATTACATTAAAACTCTCAAAGTTACCAAAGAATTCATCTAAGAATAACCAAAGAAATTCCTGAAGAAAATAATAATATATTCTATAAAAAATTCCACAAACATTCACAAAAAAACAAAGCAATTCTAAAACAAAATTCCGAAATCATCAAAAGAATTTCTTAAGAAAATTTAGAAAGAATTTTTAAAAGTAATTGCCGTTGAATCACCGTGACAGAATTTTTAAAGTACCGCGATTTATGAAAGAATTTCCGAAGGAGTTTTCGAAGGAATACCGAATAGCATAGATAATAATAGTCCAAAAAATTGACGAAAATTAAAAAAACATTCTGCATCCATTCATTACGTAACGCTAAAATCGTCATTTTTCGACCCCCCTCACCCCTCCGTAACGCTTTTTTGTATGAAACCCCGAAATTTTTTGTATGGACCGTAACGCTCGACGATACTCCCCCTCCTCCCCCTAGAGCGTTACGTAATTTGTGGATGGCGCCAATGACTTGCCGAAGACATTTCCAAAAAAAAAATGTGAGGAAGATTTTAGAGTTATTGTTGAGTGAATTACCAAAGGCTTCACTAAAGGAATCCCCAAAGCAATTGCCTGGAGAATTTTAAAAAGCAAATATCAATAGTATTGCTAGAATTAACAAAACAATGCTTGAAATACTACTAAAAAAATGGCGAAGGAAATCCCGAGAAAACATTTTAAAGGATTTGCTAATGAAATAAAAAGCCAAATAAACTCGTAATGGAATAGCTGAAGAAATTTCCTTATGAAAATTTCAAAGGATGCGTGAAAGGTGTTTAGTATCAAAGTCCAAACTAATTACCTAATAAATTCCTAAATATATTGCCGAAAGGGATCCAAAGATATTACCGAAGAAATTTGCCATATCCAATGTAATTAATGAGATAAATAAATTGCTAAACAATTTCCAAATAAATTGCCGGGAATATTCCCTGAAGAACTACCGAAACAATGTTTGCCGAAAGCACAAATTCCTTGTATCATACTCGATTATCCAAAATGTACGAAGTTGAAATTTTGACTTATTACTACAATGTTGGTTTTAAGTAAGTCAAAATTTCTGCTTCATATAGCTAAATCGGAATTTGGTGCGAGCATCAGACTCCCGAAGAAAAAAATCGAAGTTCGCTCGCTCCAAATTCCGGGCTTCAACTGGATTGATATTATGTTCGTGAGCTTTAGAACGGAACTAAGGATAATCGAGTCCAAATTTTGTATGTGAAAACGTATTCTCACGGACCTGATTGTTTTCAATATATAAAACAAAGGGGTTGTTGCTCAAACTGAAAATACTAATTCCATTTATTATACGCAATCAAGTTATCAAGTTTTCAAACCTCACATGGCGGGGAAAGTGTTTAATCAGTACATGTACTTGTTGTTGTTGTTGCAACGGTTCGGATTTTCGAAAACAAAATGTTCTTTAAAATGTGTATAGCGCGATTAAATTTGCGGTCTGATTTTTCCCGCGACGCAATATATCATTACATATGTATACTAAGAAATTGAGGGTGGATCGGTATTTCCTTTTACAAAAAAAAAAAACAAAACAACCTGGAAGCCACTTAAACAGGCACCCCCTAGGCACCCCTTAGGAAAAAATCCTAGATACGCCAATGGGGGGGGAGAAGAGAAACATTCTCTTTCGACACTAACAGAGCTACACATTGAGAATACTGGTTTGTAATGATTTAAATATTGTTTCAGTTTTCTAGCCTACCACCAAGTTTGAGAATCACTGAACTCCCAACCGGGCTTGAACCGGGCAAAAGCGGAAAACGATCTGCCCGGCAAGCATCCCTCTTCTGACACTGCACTGCAAACACTTTGCGGGCTTATCGGGCCGGCTTGCCGGCTGACTTGCTGGCCCGGCAGAAAAAAGAAAAATCGACAATTTATCATAACACTTGTCAGAGTGCTGTCAATTAATAGCGCCTCATGGCGGAGCCACGAGACGAGTTCACCACTCGTTGTTGGATGGTCTGGAGCGTGCTTTTTGTGCTTCCTTGTGTTTGCCCATTTCTCTTGACCGGTTAAGTTCAAACTCCTAGCAGCAGTTGTAAGAACATGTAGTCATAGTCAACGGAAGTGACATCCAATTCGTATCGGGTCTCATACAGGGGCAGTTTAACCTAGTGGAAGGGAGTGATTTATTGGTTGATTTACTTTGGCAGTTTACTTTTGAACAACTTTGAAATGCGGTTTGGTTTCTTCAAGGTGGGACGATCACTGCAGATTTACCAATACGACTCGACATCCAGAATTATCTTTTTGTAACAGTTTATGGAGGCTCGGAGTTACAAGCTCAGAACTAGAAGCTCTTAGCTAGATGCTCAGATCTACAAGCTCATAGCTAGAAGCTCAGAGCTAGAAGCTCAGAGCTAGAAGCTCAGAGCTAGAAGCTCAGAGCTAGAAGCTCAGAGCTAGAAGCTCAGAGCTAGAAGCTCAGAGCTAGAAGCTCAGAGCTTGAAGCTCAGAGCTAGAAGCTCAGAGCTTGAAGCTCAGAGCTAGAAGCTGAGAGCTAGAAGCTCAGAGCTAGAAGCTCAGAGCTAGAAGCTCAGAGCTAGAAGCTCAGAGCAGCTAGAAGCTCAGAGCAGATAGAAGCTCAGAGCTAGAAGCTCAGAGCTAGAAGCTCAGAGCCGATAGAAGCTCAGAGCTAGAAGCTCAGAGCTAGAAGCTCAGAGCTAGAAGCTCAGAGCTAGAAGCTCAGAGCTAGAAGCTCAGAGCTAGAAGCTCAGAGCTAGAAGCTCAGAGCTAGAAGCTCAGAGCTAGAAGCTCAGAGCTAGAAGCTCAGAGCTAGAAGCTCAGAGCTAGAAGCTCAGAGCTAGAAGCTCAGAGCTAGAAGCTCAGAGCTAGAAGCTCAGAGCTAGAAGCTCAGAGCTAGAAGCTCAGAGCTAGAAGCTCAGAGCTAGAAGCTCAGAGCTAGAAGCTCAGATCTAGAAGCTCAGAGCAGCTAGAAGCTCAGAGCAGATAGAAGCTCAGAGCTAGAAGCTCAGAGCAGATAGAAGCTCAGAGCTAGAAGCTCAGAGCTAGAAGCTCAGAGCTAGAAGCTCAGAGCTAGAAGCTCAGAGCTAGAAGCTCAGAGCTAGAAGCTCAGAGCTAGAAGCTCAGAGCATCTAAAAGCTCAGAGCTACAAACTCAGAGCTACAAGCTCAGAGCTACAAACTCAGAGCTACTAGCTCAGAGCTACAAACTCAGAGCTACAAGCTCAGAGCTACAATTTCAGAGCTACAAGCTCAGAGCTACAAGCTCAGAGCTACAAGCTCAGAGCTACAAGCTCAGAGCTACAAGCTCAGAGCTACAAGCTCAGAGCTACAAGCTCAGAGCTACAATCTCAGAGCTACAAGCTCAGAGCTACAAGCTCAAAGCAGCTAGAAGCTCAGAGCAGATAGAAGGTCAGAGCTAGAAGCTCAGAGCAGATAGAAGCTCAGAGCTAGAAGCTCAGAGCAGCCAGAAGCTCAGAGCTAGAAGCTCAGAGCTAGAAGCTCAGAGCTAGAAGCTCAGAGCTAGAAGCTCAGAGCTAGAAGCTCAGAGCTAGAAGCTCAGAGCTAGAAGTTACAAGAGCTACAAGCTCAGAAATAGGAGCTCGCGACTTCAGCTCAAGGAAAAAACGTGAAGCTTGGCTTGAAGCTCTGAACTAGTGATTCGGATATAACAGAGCTTGAGACTAAAGTCAGTTGCGCGAGCAACGATTTTACTTGTAGTAAAAAATATTATCCATCAGTGTACAGAACTGACCACATTGTGCTAGTAACGGCAATATGTCATCGATTCGAAGAATTTTCTAATTTTCCGGTAATAAATCAGACTGACTCCATTGAACCGAGAGCACTTCGGAAAACTTCTTCGCCTAAACGTGATTGAGTGCAAGTGGGCGGATATTAGCCGCAAAGCTACAAAGTCTTCGCCTCAGCAGCAAATAGTCTTGTCTCTAAAGCCGGACGACGAAAGCAAGTAAATACGCAACAGGTTCCCTGTCAAACAACCGCACACGAAGATTGATGGCCCCCGACGACGACGATGGAATTTTTCGTTCGGAAAAGAATTTTTATTAACTCGATTAAATTGTCAGCTGATTGGAAAGGGCAATTACCACCACCGCCGCCACCAGACCAGCCACCCAAGCAAAACAAGGAATTTCAATCGTGGCAGCAGCTCCTTCCACTCCCCGCGAACAGGCCGCCGCTTGGTGGCTTCCGTCCGGGCCCAAACAGGACGCGTACCAGATGAGATGTGCTATCAGATGCTGTTCGTAGAGCCCGCTGAAGAGATGCGAGTACGGACCTCGGGCAAAAACGGCCACGTCATCGCCGCCGTGCGTCTCGTCCTCGTAGGGAACCGCCGCCGGAAAAGTGAAAGCCGGATTGTGGGAATCCATGAAGAGGGGATTTTCCCGTCCGGCGGTTGTCTGCGAGAAGTGGTCGAAATAGCTCGGTCCGTTGGCATAGGTTAGGGTGAAGAACGGCATTCGGTCCAAACGGGAAAAATCCCCAGTCGCTAGGATGTTGTTCCCCCGCACAGGATACCCGCCCATGGTGAGGGTGTGGGAATGATCGGCCGTCACCACAATCAGCGTGTCATCCTCGCTGGTAAGGCGAGCTGCGTGCTGAACCGCCCGGTGGAACTCAACCGTTTCGTCCAAGGCCAATCGAGCCAAATTATCGTGATGGGCGTGGTCAATCCGGCCACCTAGAACGAGGGAAAAGAAGGCATAATCTCCACGTGATAAAACCGTTCTCAATCGACCTAGTTGGGACGTACCGGAAAACATCCCATTGATCCCTTCCCACCCAATATAGTGAATGCAAAATCCTACCGAAGTTCGTCCATCCCTAAGAATTCCGAGAACCATTTCTCTCGAGCGCGTGTAACAAACGCACAGTGACTCGCGTTTATGTTTGTACCGGGTTGGTACTAGGCGGTTTACCCATAGACTAGCTGATGCGCTCAAATTGAAAAATAGAGCATAGTTTTGCTTTCTTTGTTCCACTGCTTTCCACCATGTTGCATTTTTAGTTGGTCAAGTTACACATAAGTTATGTAGTATTCAATATAATTGAGGAGGTTAGAAGCAAAGGGATGTAAGAGACAAAAACCCACTTGCGAGTAATTGAAAGTTTTCCACCAATTTTCTATCCCATGCTAAATGTATGAAATTTCAAAATCGATTCAATTTTCTACGATTTATTGTAACTTTTCTAATCATCGCAAAAATAATCCTAAAAAAGTTCCTAAAAGTTAGAAATCTGAAGATTTTTATTTATATGCTCAACTGAATATCGACAAAATGGTCACTTACTCCCCTTTGCATATGGGCCCCTTAATTCCAATGAAGACGTATTTTCGGATTTGTTGAATTATTCTTCGGCATTACATGTAACAGCCACATGAATTTCCCTGGAAAACCATACTTGGCGTTTCACAATGTATTCAGTTGAAAGCTGTGTAACAAATGGAAAAATAGAACACGTTTCGCCCATATTATTTAGGAACAAACAATAAGAGAACCTTGCAAATGCTGTATTTTATTTCTCATTGCGAGAAATAAATGAAACATTACAAATGTACGATACAATATCACATCACGAATTCGCGCTTACAACACAAAACATAAATGCGCCTGATTTTCCAATTGAATAACAATTTACAATCACAGGATGAATGATTTATTTGTTTTGGCCTATCAGTCATTCCTGGAACAGTATTTTGTTTGGCTGCTTGCCATCTTGTTCACAGTAATTTGTTCTGTATTCATAGTTTGTTTTTGTCTAGGAATACTAATCCTAATTGAGCCACTCCGAATCGGGTTTTAATACAAGACGGCTGCATTTTGATGTCCGTGCTAGGGAACGGTGTTGTCTGTCATTTATTCGTCGCCAGAGATAATCTAAAAGTTCCTGTGCAGCCATTGCGGTTGCTGTGGCTTTTTTTTTCATTTGGGTGCTGGAAGAGCCAAATAAATGCTTATTGAGATTAGGAAAATATTTGCAAGATAAAATCGAACATGGAACGCAGAAACAAAACTGGCAACAGCTATACAAATGGAAGATTTTCGGGATAGTGGGACCCCTTTTAAGCCGGTACATAATGAGTGAATTTAGAACTAAAACGTTTTGTAAGTGACAGCTTTCAGTCTTGTGAGCAGCTTTGCCGATGACCGTTATTCAAAATGGTCCAGAACACGAGATATTCCACAACTTCTGGTAAAATATATACCGGTATATTTTGCCAGCAGTTGTGAAATATCGCGTGTTCTGGACCATTTTTAAGAATTGTCATCGGCAAAGCTGCTCACAAGACTAAAAGCTGTAACATAGAACACATTTTAGTTCTAAATTCACTCGCTATGTGGCACAAGTGTTCTCAGGAGCTTCCAGATCGACGAAAACGTCATATATCTCGCGTTTTGGACCACTCAAAAAATATTCTCTTTCTCGTAGTTGCTCAGGAGAACAAAAGCTTTCATCCAGTGGTCAATTTAGTTCGAATTTCGCTCACTATGTGGCGTCAATGTACAATCAATGGTCCAAGTAACCGTGTGTGCCGCCACGCCGCTGTCGCCGACGATTTTTCCACGCCAACGCCGCCAGTCAAGTTGACCGGCGCACCGCTGCACGCTGTTCATATTTTTCCACGCCACCGATCTAGTTATTAATGTAAAGAGTTGCAAAAAGTTGAATTTTTCAGCACGGGTCGGATAAATACGAAGAGTGCTGAAAAAATCAAAATTTGCAACGAGTTCCATACAAAATTTTATGCAATGATTTTTTCATTATACAAACTCATTTAAGTTGCAAAATGTTCATAATGCATCTCAAATGAGTTGCATAATGAACATTATGCAACTATTTTTCATTATGCAACTGATTCAGTTGCAAAATGAACCGGTACGGATGAGGAGGTCAATATGATACTGAAATGAGTAGTATAAAATAAAAATTATGATACTGAACTGCATAAAACATTTTCCGCTCTGATGAGAAGACGACAAAGATTCGTTTTCTCGCCAGCACTTCACGAACCACTTGTTTAACCTTCGTCGTGCATTAGGGTCATTATGACCCAAAACGCGATTTCAAGCATTAATATCTCTTTTGTTAGTTAACTTATCGTAATGAAACTTCTTGACTTTTGATATTTTTCAGAAACGAGTCTTTTAAAAAAAAAAAAATTTTCTTAAGGTGAAACCAAAATGGCGCCATAAAAAAAGTTACGAATAATGCATTGGGGTCATTATGACCCAGAAAATCAAACTCTTGTAGAATGATGATTTTTTCATTAATTCAAATGACCAAAGTCTTATTTGATAGATAATTTCATCTAGAATGTGTTGATATGTTGAAATAGTGGTTCCGGAACATTGGCCACCGGGAATCTGCTACACAGGGCACCATGTCGGACATGTAGGATAGCACTACATTTTGCCAGTAGTTGTGGAATATCTCGCGTTCTGTACCACTTAGAAGGATACTGTCTTCGGCAAAGTTTCTCAGAAGACTAAGAGCTTTCACATAGGAAACAATTTAGTTCGAGAATCACTCACTGCGTGGCGCTAGTGTTCCTATGGGCTTCCAGTTCAGTCTGAACGTCGTATATCTCGTGTTCTGGACCACCTAGAAGGATACTGTCTTCGGCAAAGTTGCTCAGAAGACTAAGAGCTTTCACATAGGAAACAATTTAGTTCGAGAATCACTCACTGCGTGGCGCTAGTGTTCTTAGGGGTTTCCAGCCCAGTCTGAACGTCGTATACCTCGTGTTCTGGACCACCTAGAAGGGTACTATCTTCGGCAAAGTTGCTCAGAAGACTAAGAGCTTTCACATAGGAAACAATTTAGTTCGAGAATCACTCACTGCGTGGCGCTAGTGTTCTTAGGGGTTTCCAGCCCAGTCTGAACGTCGTATACCTCGTGTTCTGGACCACCTAGAAGGATACTGTCTACGGCAAAGTTGCTCAGAAGACTAAGAGCTTTCACATAGGAAACAATTTAGTTCGAGAATCTCTCACTGCGTGGCGCTAGTGTTCTTAGGAGTTTCCAATTCAGTCTGAACGTCGTATATCTCGTGTTCTGGACCACTTAGAAGGATACTGTCTTCGGCAAAGTTGCTCAGTAGACTAAGAGCTTTCACATAGGAAACAATTTAGTTCGAGAATCACTCACTGCGTGGCGCTAGTGTTCCTATGAACTTCCAGTTCAGTCTGAACGTCGTATACCTCGCGTTCTGGACCACCTAGAAGGGTACTATCTTCGGCAAAGTTGCTCAGAAGACTAAGAGCTTTCACATAGGAAACAATTTAGTTCGAGAATCACTCACTGCGTGGCGCTAGTGTTCTTAGGGGTTTCCAGCCCAGTCTGAACGTCGTATACCTCGTGTTCTGGACCACCTAGAAGGATACTGTCTACGGCAAAGTTGCTCAGAAGACTAAGAGCTTTCACATAGGAAACAATTTAGTTCGAGAATCACTCACTGTGTGGCGCTAGTGTTCTTAGGAGCTTCCAGTCCAGTCTGAACGTCGTATATCTCGTGTTCTGGACCACTTAGAAGGATACTGTCTTCGGCAAAGTTGCTCAGTAGACTAAGAGCTTTCACATAGGAAACAATTTAGTTCGAGAATCACTCACTGCGTAGCGCTAGTGTTCCTATGAGCTCCCAGTTCAGTCTGAACGTCGTATATCTCGTGTTCTGGACCACTTAGAAGGATACTGCCTTTGGCAAAGTTACTCAGAAGACTAAGAGCTTTCACATAGAAAACAATTTAGTACGAAAATCACTCACTGCGTGGCGCTAGTGTTCTTAGGAGCTTCCAGTTCAATCTGAACGTCGTATAGCTCGTGTTCTGGACCACCTAGAAGGATACTGTCTTTGGCAAAGTTGCTCAGAAGACTAAGAGCTTTCACATAGGAAACAATTTAGTTCGAGAATTACTCACTGCGTGGCGCTAGTGTTCTAAGGTGCTTCAGCTCAGTCTGAACGTCGTATATCTCGCGTTCTAGATCACCTAGAAGGATACTGTCTTCGGCAAAGTTGCTCAGAAGACTAAGAGCTTTCACTTAGAAAACAATTTAGTTCGAGAATCACTCACTGCTGGCGCTAGTGTTCTTAGGAGCTTCCAGTTCAGTCTGAACGTCGTATATCTCGTGTTCTTGACCTTTTAGAAGGATACTGCCTTCGGCAAAGTTGTTCATAACACTGAAAGCTTTCACATAGGAAACAATTTAGTACGAAAATCACTCACTGCGTGGCGCTAGTGTTCTTAGGAGCTTCCAGTCCAGTCTGAACGTCGTATATCTCGTGTTCTGGACCACTTAGAAGGATACTGTCTTCGGCAAAGTTGCTCAGTAGACTAAGAGCTTTCACATAGGAAACAATTTAGTTCGAGAATCACTCACTGCGTAGCGCTAGTGTTCCTATGAGCTCCCAGTTCAGTCTGAACGTCGTATATCTCGTGTTCTGGACCACCTAGAAGGATACTGCCTTCGGCAAAGTTACTCAGAAGACTAAGAGCTTTTACATAGAAAACAATTTAGTACGAAAATCACTCACTGCGTGGCGCTAGTGTTCTTAGGAGCTTCCAGTTCAATCTGAACGTCGTATATCTCGTGTTCTGGACCACCTAGAAGGATACTGTCTTTGGCAAAGTTGCTCAGAAGACTAAGAGCTTTCACATAGGAAACAATTTAGTTCGAGAATTACTCACTGCGTGGCGCTAGTGTTCTAAGGTGCTTCAGCTCAGTCTGAACGTCGTATATCTCGCGTTCTAGATCACCTAGAAGGATACTGTCTTCGGCAAAGTTGCTCAGAAGACTAAGAGCTTTCACTTAGAAAACAATTAAGTTCGAGAATCACTCACTGCTGGCGCTAGTGTTCTTAGGAGCTTCCAGTTCAGCCTGAACGTCGTATATCTCGTGTTCTTGACCTTTTAGAAGGATACTGCCTCCGGCAAAGTTGTTCAGAAGACTAAAAGCTTTTACATAGGAAACAATTTAGTTCGAAAATCACTCACTGCGTGGTGCTAGTGTTCTTAGCAGCTTCTAGTTCAGTCTGAACGTCGTATATCTTGTGCTCTTGATCACTTAGAAGGATACTGCCTTCGGTAAAGTTGCTCAAAAGACTTAGAGTTTTCATGATGTGATGCTACACACCAAGACGCTTTCAGCAAAATTTTGCTGAGCTTAACGAATAAGCTTTTTATGTTGAACTTTCGGCAAAATTTGCTGAGTTACAGCAAAACGTTGATGGTGATCAGTAGATTTGCCTGAACAAATCAGCAAACCTTGCTGTATTTTCACAAATATTTTGCTAAAACTTTCAACTCGGCAAATTTCAGGAAAAAATATTTGGGGTGTATTGTTCTTAGAAGCTGGTAATCATTGTATATCCATGTTACTATGTTTGTAAAACCTTCCTAGAAGAAAAGAAGCTTTCACATTGAAAGTTTATTTCAAAATTCGCTCACAACGTGGTAGATGTGTCCTTTGGAGCTGTCAGTTTAATCTCGGTGTCAAGTAGTTTATTCTTTTTTTTTCAGTTATAATTTTGGATATCTGTGCAGCAATCCAAAACAATCAAAATTTCTTTGAAAATCGGTTCTAAAATCACTTTGAAAGTTCCTTCGGGAATTTGTTTGGGATTTTTTAAACCTGCTACATTATGATCTTGTACCTACTTTTCGAACCCTCTAAGCAGAATACCCTCTACGAATAAGTGATGTCAGGGGTGGGATTAAAAGGTACAAAACTGATTACACTCATTCTATTTCGGCAATTCTTTGGAATTTTTTACGATAAATCTTTTGGAAATTTCTCAGCAGTAATATTGGAAATTTTTTGAAGTTATTATTTTTGAAAATACACACAGCATAACTGTGGGGTTCGTGATCGTACTGTTAGTAACGCAAGCCTTTTAGGCTATTGTAAGCTACGGATTGTGGGCTCGATTCCCATTCCGGTCGGGAGAAAAATTTCGCCAAACGGAAAATTCTTCATTGAACCACTAGATGTATTACAGTTTTACATGTTATCCGTTGTCTAGTGTAAGTTATATTCAGTCTGTGGTCTTTGGCTGAAGACGGTGTGCAAATTTATCAGGCAACTCTTACGGGATTTCCTTTATCAATTTCTTTGGAAGTTTTTTTTTATCCCCGAATAATGGGATTTTCTGCCGTAGGCAGGTTCATCCCGGCTTTCTTTGGAAGTTTCATCTGCAATCCCTTTGGAAATTTAACTGGCAATTTGTTTTGCAATTCTTTCTACAGCTCTGTGCAATTGAATTTTTAAAAATTTCTTCAGTATTCTTTCAGCATTGGAAATTCCTTTAGAAAATCCTTACAGAATTTCGTTTGTTATTACTTTGGAAATTCAATCAGATACTCCTTACGAATTGAAAAAAAAATACAATGGTATGGCCGGAGAAAATCTCATCGGAATTACCTAAATAATTTCCAATAATCAAGGTGTTTTAAAGAAGTTCATCAAAAATCAAGAAGTTCTAGAAAAAAATCAGAATGTTTCAAAAAGCAATTTCCAAAAACGTTTGAATGATGAAATAGTTGAAGGCACCCTCAAGAAATTACCGAATGACTTTCCAAAGGAATTGCTGCTGAAATTTCACAAGGAAATCCTGAAGTAAATTCCGAAGCAGAAGAAATTTTCAAAAAGAATACCAAATAAGCTGTCGAAGGCACTTCCGAAAGCATTGCAAAAGAAGTTTCCAAATAATCTTGATGTAATTTCACGATCATTTCCAAAGGAATTTCTGTGTGATTTTTAAAGAAATTGAAGAACAAATTACCAAAGGAATTGCTAGGTAATATCACAATTAATTTGCCGACGAAACTGCAGAAAGGAATCAATAAGAAATTTCAGGAAGACATTTTAAAAGTATTTATCAAATAAATTCTCAAAGGAATTTTTCAATGCATTTTCATTCTAATTGCAGAACAAATACTCAAACAAAATATGTATTGAAAAATGAAAGCAAAAATAATAACAAAGAATTTGCGGAGAGAACTATTGAAGGAATTGTCCAAGCAATCAAATAAGTACAAAAAAATATCAAAGAGTTTTCTGAATGATTACCAACAAAGTTTAGAAGAACTTTCCGAAGGTGTTACCAAAGAAATAAAAAAAAAACAATTCCTCAAAATACTTTCCGAAGATAAAAAAATTAAAACATTAAAAAAATATGAATATATTTTTAAATGAAATGCAAAATGGTTTTCCAAAGCAATTGTCAAAAATGCCGAAAGTGTTTTCAAAGGAATTATTGAAAAGTTCCAAAATAACTGCCGGAAAACTTTTTATCAATTGTCTACGAAATTTTAATAGTAGATCCCCAAAGAGATTTCTTGAAAACCTCCTATACAAATTAAAAAGCTTTTATTCTTCTAAGCAAATCTTCTGAAACCTGTATTTTTTTTAAATGGTTCAAAACGCGAAATGTAGGACGCCTAGACCAAACTCGTAGCTTATTATAAAACTTAATCAATATAGTGATTAAATCTCGAACTTAATTGTTGTCTTGAAGGAAGTCGTCTCAGCAACGTTTTTAAAACGGCATTCTTTCGAGTGGTCCAAAATGCGGGATAAATGACGACTAGACTATATTGGAAACTACTAAGACCACACAGTGGGAAAATTTCAAACTGAATTGTTTTTCAGATGAAAGCTCTAAGTCTTCTGGGAAATTCTGTCAAAGAGAGTGTCCTTCGAAGTGGTCCAAAGCGTGATATATACAAAGTTTAATCCAAAAAATTCCACGTAGTGAGAGGATCTCGAACTGGAATGATTTCAATGTGAAAGTTTTTAGTCTTATGGGCAAAAACTTATCCTTCAAAGTGGTCTAGATTGCGAGATATACGACGTTTAGACATAACTGGATACCCCAAGAACACTAGCGTCACGTAGTGAGTAGCTTGAACTAAATTGTGCCTTATGTGAAAACGCAACTTTGTCAAAGACAGTATCCTTCTAAGTGGGTGAAGTCAGGAAATTCAGTTTGTTTTCCATGTGAAAGCTTTCAGTGTTCTGAGTAACTTTGCCGAAGACAGTATCCACCTAGGTGGTTTAGAAAGTTTAGAACAAACTAAAAGCTTAGAAAAGTACACGTACTAGTACAACACGTACTAGTACACGTACAAGTACTAGTGTCACGTAGTGAGTAATTTTCGAACTAAACCATTCTCTATGTGAAAGCCTTCAATCTTATGTGCAACCATGCCGTATCCTTCTAAGTGGTTCAAAACGCGAGATTCACGACGCCACAGACTACTAGCGCCACATAGTGAGCGATTTTTGAACTAAATTGTTTTATATGCGGAAGCTCTTAGTCTTCTGATCAATTTTTCCCAAGACAGTATTCCCTTCTAAGTGGTTCAGATCGCGAGATATACGACGTCCAGACTGAACTGGAATCTCCCAAAAGCACTAGCGCCACATAGCGAGTGATTCTCGAACTAAATTGTATTCCATGTGAAAGCTCTCAGTCTTCTGAATAACTTTTCTCAAGATATACGACGTTCAGACTAAACTTGAAGCTCCTAAGAGCACTAGAACTACATTGTATTCTATTTGAAAGCTTTCAGTCTGCTGAGTGACTTTCCGCAAGACAGTATCCTTCTAGGTGGTCCAGAACACGAGATATACGACGTTCAGACTGAACTGGAAGCTCCTAAGAACACTAGCGCCACGCAGGGAGTAATTCTCGAACTAAATTGTTTCCTATATGAAAGCTAATAGTCTACTTAGTAACTTTGCCGAAGGCAGTATCCTTCTAGGTGGTCCAGAACACGAGATATACGACGTTTAGATTGAACTGGAAGCTCCTAAGAACACTAGCGCCACGCAGTGAGTGATTCTCGAACTAAATTGTTTCCTATGTGAAAGCTCTTAGTTTTCTGAGCAACTTTGCCGAAGGCAGTATCCTTCTAAGTGGTCCAGAACACGAGATATACGACGTTCAGACTGAACTGGAAACTCCTAAGAACACTAGCGCCACACAGTGAGTGATTCTCGAACTAAATTGTTTCCTATGTGAAAGCTCTTAGTCTTCTGAGCAACTTTGCCGAAGACAGTATCCTTCTAGGTGGTCCAGAACACGAGATATATGACGTTCAGACTGAACTGGAAGCTCATAGGAACACTAGCGCCACGCAGTGAGTGATTCTCGAACTAAATTGTTTCCTATGTGAAAGCTCTTAGTCTACTGAGCAACTTTGCCGAAGACAGTATCCTTCTAAGTGGTCCAGAACACGAGATATTCGACGTTCAGACTGGACTGGAAGCTCCTAAGAACACTAGCGCCACGCAGTGAGTGATTCTCGAACTAAATTGTTTCCTATGTGAAAGCTCTTAGTCTTCTGAGTAGCTTTGCCGAAGACAGTATCCTTCTAGGTGGACCAGAACACGAGATATACGACGTTCCGATTGAACTGGAAGCTCTTAAGAACACTAGCGCCACGCAGTGAGTGATTTTCGAACTAAATTGTTTTTTACGTAAGAGCTCTTAGTCTTCCGAGCAACTTTGCCGAAGGCAGTATCCTTCTAGGTGGTCCAGAACACGAGATATACGACGTTTAGATTGAACTGGAAGCTCCTAAGAACACTAGCGTCACGCAGTGAGTGATTCTCGAACTAAATTGTTTCCTATGTGAAAGCTCTTAGTTTTCTGAGCAACTTTGCCGAAGGCAGTATCCTTCTAAGTGCTCCAGAACACGAGATATACGACGTTCAGACTGAACTGGAAACTCCTAAGAACACTAGCGCCACGCAGTGAGTGATTCTCGAACTAAATTGTTTCCTATGTGAAAGCTCTTAGTCTTCTGAGCAACTTTGCCGAAGATAGTATCCTTCTAGGTGGTCCAGAACGCGAGATATACGACGTTCAGACTGAACTGGAAGCTCATTGGAACACTAGCGCCACGCAGTGAGTAATTCTCGAACTAAATTGTTTCCTATGTGAAAGCTTTTAGTCTTCTGAGCAACTTTGCCGAAGACAGTATCCTTCTAAGTGGTCCAGAACACGAGATATACGACGTTCAGACTGAATTGGAAACTCCTAAGAACACTAGCGCCACGCAGTGAGAGATTCTCGAACTAAATTGTTTCCTATGTGAAAGCTCTTAGTCTTCTGAGCAACTTTGCCGAAGACAGTATCCTTCTAAGTGGTACAGAACGCGAGATATTCCACAACTACTGGCAAAATGTAGTGCTATCCCACATGTCCGACATGGTGCCCTGTGTAGCAGATTCCCGGTGGCCAATGTTCCCGGAACCACTATTTCAACATATCAACACATTCTTGACGAAATTATCTATCATATAAGACTTTGGTCATTTGAATTGGTGAAAAAATCATCATTCTATAAGAGTTTGATTTTCTGGGTCATAATGACCCCAATGCATTATTCGTAACTTTTTTCTAATGCCCGAAGAAGGTTAAATCTGATACCAATAAAATTGGTATTTTTTAAACAGTTTGTACCCTTTCTGCCGGTGAATATTTGACGTATTTTAGGAGTACTTTTTGTAAATCTTCTGCTATATTTTTTTTAGATTTTTACTTTTGATTTCCTTCTACAATACGTTGAATATCCTCTTTTAAGGCGCTCTATGTATTAGATCTGTGCCTTAGTTGGTTAAAGCGCCGGACTAGCGATACGGAGTCGTGGGTTCGAATCCCACCAAAACAAGTGGCATTTTTTCACAAATTTATCTCTGAATTTGCCAATTAAATGTACTTTGACTAAAAATACTTCAAGTTTTTACGTCCAAAATGATTATTAATAAATTGTTATAGAAGTCCCACCAAGGGTTTCTGAGGAAGGGTTTCCGGAAATTTCTTTAGCAACTCTTTCACGAAGCTTTTGGGATTCTTTCACATAATCCTCCAGGGAATCATTCAGAAATATCTCCTGAGATTTCTATAGGAATTAGATAGAATTTTTTTTCTAAGATTTCTCCAAGGTTTCTTTCAAAAACTCCTCCATGGATTCCTTCTGAAGTTTACTCAGGAATTCCATCAGAAATCACTTAAGACTCCATCAGTAGTTCAAGGACTTATTCCTGAAAAAAAGAACAAGACAATAGCTCAGGATATTTTTGGATTATCAAAATTTCCAGATAATTTTCAAGGGTTCCTCCCTTGGAATATTTCGTCAGGAAATGTTGAAGAAATTTCTGAAGGATCAAAAACTTCCTTCAGAAATTTCTTCTAGAATTTTCTAGAATCCGAGAAAAAATTGCAAACGAAGGCACTGGATGAGTTCTTGAAAAATATTTCAAAAAAATTCTGAAGGAATTCCTGAAGGATGACTTGGAATAAACCCTGAAAGAGCTGCGGGAGATACTTCTGGAGGAATTTTCGAAAGAGTTTCTTGCAAAATATCTGAATGATACTAGTGCATAAAAAGCCATAAAGCAATTTTTCTAGAGTAATTTTCGGAGCAAATTTTAATCAAATGGAAGAATTCTTGAAAAAATCAGTGAAAGTAATTTAAAAAAATATATTTAGGAAACCTCTGAAGCAATGCCAACCGGAGAATGATGGGCAGTTATCGTAAGAAGTATTTCCTTGGATATTTGTGGAGAAAAGCCAAGAAATAAATACTGAAGTGATTTCTGAATGAGCTCCTGAAAGAATCTTTGCACGTTTCCCGGAAAATTTCTGAAGAATGGTTTCTTTAAATCCCAAGAGTAGTTTACGATCCAACCCCTGGAGGAACTTCCAGAAGAATCACTTGAGACTTTTTGGGGGGATTCCTGAAGAAACGCCTGAAACAATCCCTGGAGGAATTCCTGAAAAGAATCCAAAGGGATTATTTAGAGAAAATTATTTAGGAACCTCTCGAGGACAACAAGAAAATCAGAAATCTGAATTTCACAAGGAATCGAAGAAATTTTATTCTAAATAATTATCGTCCTGATTAGGAAAAAATATTTAAATAATGTAAATAAGATTCAATTTTAAAACAATTTCCTAAGGGGTCAGTATCTCCGTGCAGTTGAAATCCGGAATTTACGATTAGCGAAGTTGGATTTTTTAAATTGAGAATATATGGGGCGCTGGGATTTGAAAATCTTGACTGAGTAACCAGCATTGATTTGCTATGACAACACTGGTCTAAAATAAGTTTTAGAAAATAATATTCTCAAAAGTGACGTGAGACTTTGTGAATTTCTACTTATATGTTTTTTTTAAGATTCTCTCAAAAATCTTTAGCAAAATTCTTGTGAAGAAGTAGAATTTTTTTCTTTAGATGCAGAAAGCAAATTATTTTGTATTGCCGTTTTTTTTAAAGATTAACAGTAGCAAACAAACAGTAACAAAACAAAATTAAAAAAACCTAGATTAATCCACCTAGTGGTGATAGTGCCTTTCTCGTCGAATATATACTCAAGAGCCATAAGTGTTCCTGAATTCTGAGAATACTCGAGAACGGAACAAATCTCATTTTCTTCTTTTGTCACAGTGCTCGTTGACTTATCAATGGAAGAGTAGAGTTGATAAATAACTAATGCATTTAATGAAAAAATACCCAAACAATTGAGCAGATCCGCTTTACTCATTATTTAAAATTTAAAAATTTATAGGTTAAGGGGAATTAGGTGCATAATGGACACCCTAAGCAAATGAGTTCGTTAGGCCTGTATAACAGAGAAAAACTTAACATATTATCAGTTGTCTTACAACTTTAGTTTGTTTCCTACGTATTTCAATCATCTACAGCAGGTAGAATGTCTTTATTGTGAAGAAATAATGTTACAATTCATTATTTCTTCACAATAAAGGCATTCTATCGTGTGTTTTTTTAGGGCTGGCAGAGAAGGTACGGGGCGAAACACCCATCGGGGCATAATGGACACCCCTGCATAGTTTATGCTAATTCTTTGATTACATCGACCAGTTAAGTAATTTGCCCGCGGAGATCGATACCACAGATAAAATACTCCATCTTAGACTAGTTTACATAACATCAAAGGTAATTAAATAAACTTTAGGCTGAAATAATCCAATTGATTTTTTCCAAACACTCTTAAACGCCTAAGAGTATGCAATGCGCGTACATCCATTCGTAATTGCCAGTGGTCATTTCGCCCCAAATGGAATACAACATTGAAATTTTCATTTTAAGTAAATTCTAATCACAAATAAAATACTTTTATGCAATGCAGTATCATAATTTCAATTTAATACTACTCATTTGACCAACTTTTCCGTACCAGTTCATAATGCAACTGAAATGAGTTGCATAAAGGAAAATGGTTGCATAATGTACATAATGCAGCTCAAATGAGTTGCATTATGAAAAAAAAATCATTGCATAAAATTTTGTATGGGACTCGTTGCAAAACTCGATTTTTTCATCACTCTTCGTATTTATCCAACTCGGCAAGCCTCGTGCTGAAAAACTTTTTGCAACTCGTCACATAAATAACTATATCCATTGCTAAATCTACGTATACATGCAGATAAGGTAGCAATTCACTTGTTTTAATGGTGGACACACTCAAACACTCGTAATACCTTATTTGCTACTGCGTTGAAATTATAAGAATTTCACCATATGAAAAACATATTTAAAATTCACGCAAAAACGGCTACGCACAAAAATGTGTTCGGCCTTCACATTTTTAGTAAACATCCATGCCGCACAATGACTGTGTTGGAAACACACATTTTTTTTTAAATTGCTCGTACGCCCACATGAGCATGTATGTTGCAATAATTTCGACATGGCAACCTCACTGGGTTTATAAACCACCTTCAAATACCGAAAAATATTGATATTTTGCAAAAATGTGAGCGTACGAGCAATTTTAAAAAATGTGTGTTTGCAACACAGTCCTTGTGCGGCATGAGTGTTAACCAAAAATGAGAGTTTTTATTTTAGAGAGTTCAATGTGATTTAGGTTATTTTGGGGGCACATGAATGGTACTTTTGAAAAATAAAACGATGACTTGTTCCTTTACACTTATGCATTAAAAGCTTAGCACAAAAGTCAACGGTTTCGGCAAAAATAGGGGTGTCCATTTTGCCCCGGGTGTCCATTATGCCCCGATCTCCCCTATTTATTTGTGCCCTTCCTGAATGAATTCCGAATAAAATTTCCAAATTCTCTTGACTTCTCTCTCTCTCTCTCTCTCTCTCTTGACTTAAGAGAATTATTATTATTAATATTACTTTATTATAGAGATTTTCAGCCCTAGGCTGATTCATCTCGAAATTTGTGTCAGCGTTAACGTATAAGCAGAGCTGAAAAATATCAAACCTCTCAGTTGCCTGCTTGACCACCTCCACTAGCACTGGATGCCGATCATTATCAAGATATTTCGGCAAATTTTTTTCTGCACATTGTAGTCTTTATTTTACTATCATTGGTTATAAGATTTATGTAAAATTTGGCAAAAAAAAGTGCAAGCTAATAAAATTTGTCATAATAAAACCCATTCAAATTTCAACCGTGTTACAGAGCGTGAGGGCTCAAACAGTTGCCTCAAAATTGTGTGTAGTAATTTCAACCGTAAGAGGAGATTGATACTCTAAAATTAAAATTTCCTCTAACACCTACTGTATATTTACGTCTCCGGAATCTAAAATGGTGTGATTTGACAAGATCGCTCTAATTTTTATTAAGATTTTGTTCTTTTACGCATATTTATTGCTTGCATTGATTTTGTTCACCTTCGTAATTTCAGCGATGCCCGTTTATCTGGTTATCCAACATTTTTGATGATTTGATGTTTCATATGCATGGGTTTGATTCACTTCTTTAACTGGCCACTTCCGGCGGGACACCTGGAACCGATTCCGGAACACAACCGGTTCAGGTATGTTATTTGTGAATTGATTGGTAATTATCGGTGACAAATATTGGAAACAACTTGTTTCGACCTACTATTCTTCGGTCATCGTCAGACGCATTCAGTTGGATTCACCCCTTCAACTTCGTCAGTTTAATAGATTGGAGGTTCAGGTATCTTCTGAAACTATTTTCCTGCTTACCGTTCATCTGGTTATCGATAAAGCCGCTATTTGGTGTGTCACATGCATAGGTTTGGTTTAGTTTTAAATTGGTTACTTCCTACGGGATACCTGGAACCGGTTTCGGAACACAACCGGTTCAAGTACGGTATGAAACTATTTTCCTGCTAACCATTCATCTGGTTATCGAAAAAGCTGCTCTTTGATGTGTTGTATGCATGGGTTTGGTTCACTTTTCTAATTGGCCACTTCCGGTGGGACACCTGGAACCGGTTTTGGAACACAACCGGTTCAGATACGGTATGAAACTATTTTCCTGCTTACCGTTCATTTGGTTATCGGAAAAGCCGATCTTTGATGCGTCGCATGCATGGGTTTGGTTCAATTTTTTAATTGGCCACTTCCGGCAGGATACCCGGAACCGGTTCCGGAACACTACCGGTTCAAATATGGTCTGAAACTACTTTCCTGCTCACCATTCAACTGGTTATCGAAAAAGCCTCTCTTTGATATGTCACATGCATAGGTTATGTTCACTTTTATATTTGGCCACTTCCGGCAGGACACCCGGAACCGGTTCCGGAACACTACCGGTTCAGATATAATCTGAGACTATTTTCCTACTTCCCGTTCATCAGATAATCGAAAATGCCGTGGTTTGATGGGTCGCATGCATGGGTTTGTTGCATTTTCATATCTGGCCCCTTCCTGGGGTACCGATCCGGAACACCTAAATGGCCATAACTCCGGAACGGCTGGACCGATCCGAACCATTTTCAATAGGAAACAATGGGACCAGATTCCGCGTCGAATGAACCGTCGGTCGTTAAAATCGGTTGATGTTTACTACCTAAAAGTTAGGTGACCTTTTTTGTACACACACACACACACATACGCACACACATACATACACACACACACACACATACACACACACAGACATCATCTCAACTCGTCGAGCTGAGTCGATTGGTATATAACACTTGACCCCTCCGAAGGCTCTATCAAATTTTCGTTTTTGGAGTGAACATATAGCCTTTCGGTACACCTTGGTGTACGAGAAAGGCAAAAAATATGAGTTAAATTCACAACTCAGGTAAATTATTTTAGGGTGTCCAAGAAGCGTTCGTGTCTAGGCTTGGAAAATCATGGGAACGTGGGAATTAAAAATATTTATTTGCGGAAGTTCGCAAAGTTTTTCAAATATCTCTGAAATGGCTTGAAATATCCAAACCAAATTCAATAGCGTTCAACTAGAACCTATTCCCTATCAAATGAAACTTGTTGCGGCACAATCAATTGACATTTACTAGGAAAAACTTAAGCTCATTTCTTTGATCTATTATTAGCACACACATACACACACACATACACACACACATACACACACACATACGGACGGACATTTGCTCAGTTCGTCGAGCTGTGTCGATTGATATATAAGACTTGATAAGGCCGATGCAAATATTTAATTTGTTTTATGTCACCCCCCCCTTCAAAAATCCGAAAATATTGAAAGGGCGAAAAAAAAAACATGGCGGCCAATGACTCCATTTTCAATAGATAAATTATTTTCAAGCAACAATTTTTAAATAGTCGAAAAATATTTTTTCAATAGTGTGTATAATTTTAAATTTTTCAATAGTTTTTTTTTCGTTTGTTCCTTATTATTTTTTGTCCCCCCCCTCGTACCCAATGAGAGGTCTCGGACATAAAAGAAAAATAATATTTGCATCGGCCTAATCTGAGCTTTCTATCAAAAATTGATTTTTGGAGTGAAATGATAGCCTTTCGGTACAACTTTGTTGTACGAGAAAGGCAAAAAACAATGCTCAAACATCTCATTGACCTATCCAAATTCCTGTGTGGTAGTGGTTTGTGTTCAGATTTCCCGTGTTAATCTATCTGTAAGAACTTTGTAAACATCTTTTGTTCCCACGTATATGGATAGGCTTGCATTAGGTTTCGTGAGACATTTTTTGGACAACTCAATTAGTGGTTTCCAATGAGAGTATATTACAGGTGGGGAAGAAGAAGAGATGGCTATGTATTAGTAAGCGAAGAAAAATGTAAACACAAATAGTGACGTCACTATTTGACACACGTTCTTATGGGAGCTCGCTTTGCTTGTAGTAGTGACATGTTTTGCACCAAACACGGATCTCACGCACACGAAGTGTCTCTTCCACACCTTCATTAGACTCTCATTGGTTTCTGCTTTTAGTTAATAGTGTTGTGTATACGTACACGCTGCATTACTCGAACACCACTTGAGTTACTGGTTGAAAATAGTAAACAAAGATCAGCTGTCTCCAGCAAAATCAAACGGCATATTTTCAACCAGTAGATTTGCATTAGTGTTCGTCACACCGCGCAGCGAAACCACTTTTGACTCGATCGAATAATTTGCATTAGTGTCAAACTGATGTTGTTACTTGAGTAGTTTTTTTCCTTGTCAAAAATTTGACATTCGACCCTGTGTACTAACAGCTTTATTTATCCAGTGTGGTGGTGTGTTGTGACAGGTTGTGATCGGTGAGCGGTGGCGGTGAAAATGTTGTGCTAGTGTCCCTGAGGATCCAAAACGGTATAGAATTCCGTCTCTGGAATCGAATCGGGAAGTTCTGGATCAGGAGCTGACGTGACGTTGCGTTCCAGTTGCTGTAGGAGTCGTATAGGAGTGCATTCCGGAGCTGCTGGTTCGAGTGATGCGGATTGTTGTCATCGGCTTGTTTTGATCGGTAAGTTTTAGGTGCAGTGGAAAGATTGTAATGGGAATTTTCACGCCATGAGTCGCACTTTGCATGTTTGTATTTATGTCAAGGTTCGCTTAGTTGAAAATTGGATTTGTGACCAAAATCAGAGCAGAAATCAGAGTGTTTCGAAATCCGTTAGATAAAGTGCGCTTGGTAGCGATTTCGATCTCTGCTATCCAGTGCCCGGGGGGTGATTAAAATTGAAATGTATGGTTCGTGCGCAAGTGGTAAATGTGTCAACTCATAACTGTAGGGTGGGTTTCTGTGTGAACCTGAATTGGGTTTTTAAATTAAGAAAAATGTATCGATTTTTTGATTTTATACGAAAGAGCACCTTTTTCTGAGCCACTATGATTTTTTTCAGATTTTTAGAACTTTATTTTGATACCTAAAATCAATTTTAAAGAGATTTTTTGAAATCACCTTTTGACAGCTGGGTAACTGTTTGACAGCTCCACCCAGTACAAAATGCGACGAGGGGTGATTCGACAAATTGCTCCCATATAAACTTCAAATTGATTTTTAAATAGGTTCCCGGGCACCAAAATTCATGAAAATTTGGATTTCGGCTCAGTTTCGCATGCAGATTCAGAATATGGAATTATCTCAACACCGCTAAAGAAGCCAATTGTGAGATTCGTGTGAAGACATTTTATTTGGGGCCTGGGCAAACTTCCAATGGAATCCAATGGAATGGGATATCTCTAGTAATCCAGTAATCTTCTAAGACTCCACCTGAAGTTGGTTATGGTTATGATTCCCTTGGAAGTTGTCTCTGTGGTTCTTCCAGGAGTGCAAGGAATCTCATTAGATTCCTAATGGAATCCTTTTAGGATTCTCTAAAAATTCTTTCTGGATTTTTTTTCCAGAACTCCTTAAAGTATTCCTTAGCAAATTTTGTGTACGATTTTTTTAGGGATTCCTCCTGAAGGATTGGGAATCTTCCATTAATTGTTTCCAAGATTTCAGCAGGAATTCCTTCTGAGGTTCCTCCAGGAGTTCCTTCTGAAAATCCTCTGGAAGGAGGCTCAGTGGTTTTATTAGGAGTTTCTTACGGTATTCATCAAAGTGTCCACCACCCCCCCCCCCCCTTTCTATTTGAGTTTTCCACTTTTTGAAATTTCTCCAGGAGATTTTGTTTTGTGTTAATGACCAGGAGTTCAATGTGGGATTCCTCAAAGAGTGTTTTCCATCATTCCTCTTCAAGTTTCTTCTGGGCATCCACTTTTTGAGAATTCCTTCTTCTAAGATTCTTTGAGGAATTCTTTCTGGGATTCCTCCAGAAGTTTATTTAAAGACTCGCACAGTTTTTTCACGAGAAGGCATTCCAAGAGATATCTCGGAATCTTAGGGGAATTCCGCAACTCCTGGAGGAATCCGAAGAGCGAATTGTTGGAGGAACCCCGGAATGGTTTCTTGGTGGAACGAATTCCTGGAGGAATCTTGAGAGGAATGGTGGAATCTCAGAAGGTGTTCCTGTAGAAATCTCGGTAACAAATCTCAGAAATAGCTCCTTGAGAAATTCCAGGAGAAATTCCTGAAAAAAATTGTGGAGCCTCGTGGTCGTGCGGTTAGCGTCACCAAGCGTATAACCGTTCCATGCCATGGGGTGAGGGTTCGATTCCCGCTCCGAGCAATGAAACTTTTCGCAAGAAATGTTTCTTACTCGTATCCACTGGTGCTCGTAATATATGTCGTGTCCGTTGTCTAGTGTTAAGTTTCGTTCAGTCTGTACAGCCTCTGGCTGAAGACGGTATCTGTGTCTTTTTAAAAATTTCGAAACTCCTGAAAAAAAACCCCGAATGAATTCTCAAGATTTCAACCTCTAGGAATCTCAGGAAAAGCTCCAAGAAGAATCCCAGTGAGAACATCTGAATAAATTCTAGAAAGTTCTCGAAGAGAAATCTTGAAAAAAATTGTTGGAGAAACCGAGGGAGGTAATCCTGAAGGAATCAGAGGAAGAATAACTGTGAGAAACCTTGAAGGCATTCCTAGGAGAATCGCGAAAGAAAAACCTGGAGGAATCCTATAAGCTGTTCTTAGGGAAACCCCACCAGTTAGTCATAAAGTAGCGCACTTCTCCAGAATTCCCCTCCCAACCCAAATAGCGCATCGTAACACAGGTGATGGGTTTGCGTGTTCGTTCAGGACAACACGTTTGCTGCATATTTCTCGACAGTAAAAAGGAGTGAATATGAATGGAGAGTGGCGAATATACGGACCTCTGAAAAATAACTTGGACAGTAGGCTTGCAAACTGGAAACAACTCATCTTAACTTTGACTTTCTTTAGAACACTTTTGTTTTTTCGCGACTTTGATTCAATTACTTCTTTTATAAAAACGTATAATTCATTAAATGTTTTTTTTTTTTCGCAGCATCTGAATTGAAGTTACCTCGACGTAATGGGAATAATCTCTGGAAGTGGCATAATATCCATAGGCGACAAGGCGGACAGTAACTATTGATACTGTTGGAATGCGCAATGAAACAGCAATTGATAATGTAGCAGTGTGGAGTGTATATTGTTCGCCATCTGTAAAATAGCCGGACAGATGCCAGCGTAAGCTGAAGTGCTCATTAGCTACCCCTCGTGGACGGTACAGGCTAACGATGCAAAATCCCGTAGCTAGCTGAACAAAGCACCGCCGTCCACACAAGAGGGGGGCCTTTCATCAGCGAAAGCTGGTTAGGGTTTGAGCACTTTGCGGCTGGATGGCGAACCAAATGGGTAAGCAGGGAAAATAATTTGGGTTTTGGGATATTTTTTATTTTTAGGTGAAATTGATGAAATAACAGTGAAAGCGCTTCACCGGCATTCACAGATGTGACATTTGATTTGGTTTATCGATGACCATGATATCGTGCATGTGAGATACGTCATGATGCTCCCAAGCGCGATAGGAAAGGAACAAGGTATGGTCTGGTGTAAGGTGAGTAGACAATTCATTCGGTGAACGACTAATAGTTGCTATATAGAAGCAGATAAAGTTTTCTCTCTAATCCAACCTGTACCCTTATCCAGTTTTTGAGAGTACAGTTGAGATTCATGTATTCCTACTTTGTATCTTTCTATCTACATTCTCTCTCTCTATCTACTTTCTCTCTCTCTCTCTCTTCTACATATACAACTCATGTTCATATGTTCATAGCCATCGCTAGAACCAGAAACGAATTGAAAAAGTTGGCTAGGCTAACTGGAGACCCCCGCTGTGTTACGCTTCCTACAAAAATTAAAAATTCCTTATACAAAAGTTGTTACGTGGGGGTGTGAGGGGAAATTGGGAAATTTTGCGTTATGTAATATGTGAATGAAACCATGCGTAATCGTATCTAATTGCGTAATAACCTATTAAGGATTGATATACTGGTAATTCAAGGACTCATATGAATTCTTATTACAGATCCATTTCTCTAATGTAACATAGTTTTGCATCTAGCATTATTTCCCGGGGTTTTCTTTGATGTCATTGTAGAAAGTAACTTGAAGACGTGTGTCTTCAGCTTCAGTGGTGGTTAAAACTAGAATACATTCATTTCTGACAATCTTAAACTCTATAACATTCATGGCATACTACGACTTCACTTTTGTTCAGTCTCCCAACACTCCTCCTGAAGTCATAGTGATTCCCATGCAACTTCGGAAATACTCCAACTTCGGTTTCTGCAATGGCTTCGTTAGTCCGTCAGCTATCTGCTAATCCGTACTCACGTAGGCCAGGTTGACAACTCCACGATCGAGGGCTTCTCTGATGTAGTGATGTCGAATGTCAATATGTTTTGTGCGGGGATTGTACCCGCCATTCGTCGCTATCGCTATGCAGTTTTGGTTGTCGCAGTTTATCTGGATTGCCTGCGTCTCTCCAAACAAACTTGAGATACCGCGCCACCAGGATGCTTCTTATACGGCGGCCGATACCGCCATGTACTCCGCTTCACACGTCGACAGTGCAACTATTGGTTGCTTTTTGCAGGACCACGATATCGCTCCTCCTGAAGCAAGGAAAGCGTATCCGCTTGTGGATTTCCGCTGCTCTGGATCCGATCCCCAGTCAGCATCGCAGTACCTGACGACCTCCAGGTTGGCGTCTCGCTTGTAATGCAACTTCTGCTTCGATGATTCCCGAAGGTATCGGAGAATGTGTAACACGGCTATCCAGTGCTTCGGACCAGGGTTTTGGTTGAACCTGCTGAGGACGTTGACCGCGAACAGAATGTCCGGCCGGGTGCACTGGGCCAGATACATGAGGCATCCAACTGCCTCCTGATATGGAACGTCCTTCATCGCGGCGACCTCTTCGTCGGTCTTTAGCGGCATTTCTACCCCAGATTTACAAACGGGATGTCATTCGGGTTTGGTTTGGTAGATCACCGTAACGCAAAATGAAAAGGTGATCTACATATGCTACGGAGTCCTTAAAGTTTTCCTTCAGTTTTAATATGATTCTAAAGTAATGTTAAATAAATGAACGGGGTTCTAGATCGACTATCTTTTCCCTAAACCCTTTATCCATAGGGTCACCTGATATCTGGATTGGGGATCCCTGTATTGTGGAGTGTTATTCTCTTCTGCTCGGGGAAAGGCACATATAATGTAGTCAAATTTTGGACAGACTTAATCAATAATTGAAATTATTTTTTTTTGTCATGAAAAACTAGGAAGTTCACCCGTCGTTCAAGGGTCACTACTCTTTTGTTTACACAGGATAATATTATATCAGCGGTTTACGCTATTTAATGAGTTCCATTATTGTATTATTCACACTTGTTCTATCATTACTGTGGTAGCACAACAGCCCATTTGGCTCTTCAGCTTCAATGTCGTGCGCGCTTTTTGTGCACTACAACCAGCGCGCACGATTTCGGAGCTGGCGGTCTAAATCGCTTACATGAGCAACACTAGTTTTTATAATTTTATTATTATATCGTATTTTATTATCAGGTTGATATTGAGCATTATTCTATAAATAACTAACAAAGTAATGGATATGTTATCAGCAGTTATTTTACTGTTCATACAATTTTATAACTTGCTTTGTTATGATTTAGAAATTATAACTCCTTTTGTTTTCAGATTGTTATCAATAACTCATTCATTTCAAAATTTGTTATTGAAATATTATACAAATTCGCTATTATTAAGTTGTTATTGAAACTAACAAAACGTGTTATTTAGCTGTTCTTCCAGGAACATTTTTTTGTTATGATTTTTGTTATTTTGCCGCTTATGACAGGCAAGTTTATAACATGATATGTTATGCTAATAACATGGAAATAACTTCTTCGGTTACTCAGTTATTTTGCGAAAATAACATACTTTATTATGCTGTTGCTATTCCCTTCTGCTCGGGAACAAGCTAAGATATAACTTTTTACACATTCACAGATCACTTTGCGGTCTTCGATAAAGTTTTTTCTGCACATTCTAGGTTATATTTTATTGACCGTTAAAAACAAGAACGTAGTGAGTATAGTGAGACGTCTGTTTGTATGTGGGTTTAATATGTCAAGATTTTGTTCTCTTTCACATATTAATCGCTTGCATTTATTTTATTTATTTCGTAGTTCCGGCGAAGCATCAAACCCTGGTTGTGTAACCCTACCAGTAGTCTCTAATGTGGTATGAGCCAATTTTCTAGTTGACCGTTCCTCTCTCTCTCTCTCTTCTTGGCGTAACGTCCTCACTGGGACAAAGCCTGCTTCTCAGCTTAGTGTTCTATGAGCACTTCCACAGTTTTTAACTGAGAGCTTCCTCTGCCAATGACCATTTTGCATGTGTATATCGTGTGGCAGGCACGAAGATACTCTATGCCCAAGGAAGTCAAGGAAATTTCCTTTACGAAAAGATCCTGGACCGACCGGGAATCGAACCCGTCACCCTCAGCATGGTCATGCTGAATACCCGTGCGTTTACCGCCTCGGCTATATGGGCCCTGTTGACCGTTCCTCAGGTTATTAAAAAGCCGTGATGTGATGTGTCGCATGGTACATTTGGTTACTTTCCGGAACAGGTTCCGGAGCACCACCGGGTCTCCCAAATATAGTCTGAGACAATATCATTGCTAACGTACATCAAGTTACCTAAAAAACCACGATTTGATTTATCTTATGCATGGGTACAAATCACTTTTACATTTGACCACTTCCAGTGGGACACCCAGAACTAGTTTCGGGACACTAGCGGTTGTCTAAAATATGGTCTGAGGCTATGTTCTTACGAATCGATCATCGTGTTATCAAAAAAGGGTCTCCAGTTGGCCTAGTGGTTAAGGCTATGAACCGCCAATCCGGAAACGGCGGGTTTGATTCCCGTTCCGGTCGGGAACATTTTCTCGACTTCCTGAGCATAGTGTATCATTGAACTTGCCTCACAATATACAAATTCATGCAATGGCGGGCAAAGAAAACCCTTCAATTATTAACTGTGGAAGTGCTCTAAAGAACACTAAGTAGAAGAGAGGCAGGCCAAGTTCCAATGCGAACGTCGAGCTATAAAGAAGAAGAAGAAGTTATCAAAAAAGCTGCTATTTGATGTACTGTCAAACCCCGCGTATTCATCACTCCTTAATAAGACACTTTTTAACTTGTACCCCGCTTATTCGAAATTTGTTGAATTAAAAAATGATCAGTGTAATACACTGTAAATACGAATGATACGATATTGTGATGTTACTTACACCCGCAGCGGCTCCTCGTGCAGCTGCTACTTTCGAAAGTTCTAATTTGGTGCATTCCGACACCTGATCCGTTTGGTGATTAACCGCAGTGAACCTCGGAAGCCAACAATCGCAAAATGTACAAGCTATCAATTCGTACCACCACAATATCTGTAAGATTTGTGTTCAAAAACAAATCATACAATCTAAACAAAACTAAAATAGAGTTAGTTTATCGAATTGCAAGTTTACACAGGTAATTTGACAGCAATCATTGTCGAATTAGCGTGGTTTTATGGTACGACACGCATGGATTTGATTCAATTTCACATTTACAACTTTCGGTTCACATTTTACCACTTACCGATTGTCCCTGATGTGGTGTTAGATTAGTTTCATGCAATTTATTAATCAGTTCTACTAAAAAGTCGCAAATTGATGTAATGCATGTATGGGTTTGGTTCATTCGTGCATTTCGCCAGTTCCGGCGAGGCACTCGAATCTGGTTCCGGAACACTACTGACCTGAGACTATTTTCTTGCTGACCGTTCTTCGCGTTATCGAAGAAGCCGTTATTTAGTGTGCTGCGTGTATGCGTTTGGTTTTTTTCTACATTTGACCACTTCCGTCGGGGCACCTGGAACCGGTTTCGGCACACTATTGGTTTTCCAAAGTATGGTCTATGATTTTTTTGTTAACCCTCTAATACCCAAATTTTTGATTTTGTTCTAAATATCATTTTTCGTCGTCTAAAATCGATTTAAGCATGTTTTGGAAGATGAATCTTTTTAATTCTCGATTTTGTAAATTTCGGTTTTTGATTTTTCTAATTTTTATTTTTGAACATCCCCCCACTTTTATATTTTTCCTGGAAGCCTTTTCGGGATGCGGATTTTTTGAGACGAAAACATTTTAAGATTTTATGACTATTGTTGAAATTTTAATATTTTAATTTTTTTTCATGTAAAGTTTTATTTTCCATATAATTTTGAGGAAAATAATTTTAGATTGTATTCGACTCCCTTAAACTCTTTTACTATGATAGAATGATTTGGGAAAAATTCAAAATATGTGATTTGTAACGTTTCAATACAAAATAAACAATGACTTCTGAAAGGTGACTAAAAAATCAATTTTTCAATGATTTTAAAAAAAATGTAAATACGCTTTAAAAGGCACCAAAAACCATTTTGAGATATACAGAACAGTCCTAAATGTCAGCCAAAAATATAAAAATTTTGATTGTCCACGAAACAAAAATTACAAAAATGCTCAAACTATACCCCGTCTAAAGGCGGGATTGGGTATTAGAGGGTTAATTGTTCATCAGCTTACCTCAAAAGTCATTAAATGTGTCGAATTTATGGGTTTGGTTCTCCTTTACATTTGACCACTTCCGATGGGGCAACCGTAATCGGTTGCGGAACACTACCGGTTGTCCCCAATATGGCCGGATTTTTTTTTTGTCAAATCAAGATGCCTTAAAATCCGCGATTTGATGTGTCGCTTGCATGGGTTTGGTTCCCTTTTATATTTAGCCATTTCCGGCGGGACACCCGGTACCGGTTCTGGATCACAACCGATTCAGATATGTTCTGAAAATATTTTCCTGCTTACTGTTCATCAGGATATAAAAAAAGCCACGATTTGATATGTCCCTTGCATGGGTTTAATTAACTTTTATACTTTGCCACTTCCGGCGGAACATCTGGAACCGGTTCCGATATGGTCTGAGAATGCTTTCGTGCTTACTGTTCATCAGGTTATCGAAAAAGCTTTGGTTTGATATGTCACATGCATGGTTTTATTTCAGTTTTATATTTGGCCACTTCCGACGGGACACCCGGAACCGGTTCCGGGACACAACCGGTTCAGATATGGTCTGAGAATATTATCCTGCTTACTGTTCATCAGGATATCAAAAAAGCCACTATTTGATATGTCGCATGCATGGGTTTGGTTAACTTTAATACTTGGCCACTTCCGGCGGGACATTTGCAACCGGTTCCGGAACACTACCGGTTCCGATATGGTGTGAGAATGTTTTCCTGCTTACTGTTCACCACGTTATCGAAAAAGCCGCGGTTTGATATGCCGCATGCATGGGTTTAGTTCACTTTTATATTTGGTCACTTCCGGCGGGACACGCGGAACCGGTTCCGGGACATTACCGGTTCATATATGGTCTGAGACTATTTTTCTGCTTACCATTCATCAAGTTATCGAAAATGCCGTAGTTTGATGTGCCGCATGGATGGGTTTGTAGCATTTTCATATCTGGCCCCTTCGTGGGGTACCGGTCCGGAACACCTAAATGGCCATAACTCCGGAACGGCTGGACCGATCTGAACCATTTTCAATAGGAAACAATGGGACCAGATTCCGCGTCGAATGAACCGTCGGTCAATAAAATCGGTTGAGGTTTACTGCCTAAAAGTGATGTGAGTTTTTTTGTACACACACATACACACACACACACATACACACACACACACATACACACACACAGACATCACCTCAATTCGTCGAGCTGAGTCGATTGGTATATAAGACTTGACCCCTCCGGAGGCTCTATCAAATTTTCGTTTTTGGAGTGAACATATAGCCTTTCGGTACACCTCGGTGTACGAGAAAGGCAAAAAAACAAGCTCACGCCGATTACGCCGCCCCTGCCACCCCCAAATAGGTGCATAGACCTAAATATCCCACACACTCCAATATAAAAATTTAATTAAAAAGATGCATTTCTCCCCGCACTTCTATTCGGACAACTGCCAGGGTGATTGAATTTCAATTTACGCCAATATCAATGCCCATCGTAACTAACGCGCAAAATTTCGGAAGCTAGAAAAATCGCACCATACATTACTGACCTGGTTTTATGAATCATCGCTCATGTGACGACGGACGGATGGTCGGCCGGGGCAACGATCGCGCAGCGATACGTTGTTCATGATCGTACACGTTGGGTCCGGTTGGTGTGGTACAGTTTTGATTACGCTTGGTTGGGTTGACGACAATAACGATGATGATGGTAATGATGATAATGACGAGTAGGATAGGTAGAGTACTAGGTTTTGGACTTTGAGTATTTACTTTTGGTAGGGTTTTGGATACGCCCAAGTTGGTTCGGGCATTGTTAGGAAGTATCGTGACTATTTCGGCAAGACGAGAATGCTGGTAGGAGTTTTAGACACGCCCAAGCTGGTTCGGGCATTGCTAGGAAATTTAGGCTATAAATACTGAGGCTTTGGCTTCAGTCGGGGGGAGTTCAGTTTCAACGTTAGAGTAGGCAGCATATCGGATAAGTCTTGAGATCCCATGTGGGACACCTCTAGATACTGTCCTAAGGCTGTAGGTAGGACTTAGTAGTCGGGTCAAGAAGAAGCTAGAAGTGTCTCTTGATTGTTAAACTTAGTAGTTCGGTGAAGAAATACAGAAAATGTTAAGGTGATATAAGAAAAAGTGAATCGTTGTAATATAAGATAAGTGATGGTTTGTGATAGGTACTTCAATATAGTTTATTATAAAGATGTCGTCGGACTGTAATGAAATGAAAGATCTCACATTCCGTGTAGTGTTTAATGCAGCCCCTGGACGGTACAGGGCGCTTCATAGGGAGTACATACGGCGTGATTCTGGAGTCGGCACCGCTGCTTCAATTTACTATGAACGCCGCCGCCGGTGAAATCTACTTCGGCGCACACGTCTATATGCAACCAAGCGAACTGTACCGGTTCACAGTAATCAAAACACAATCTTATAAATACACCATAAATATCCTTTATCCATGGATCGCATCACCGACCACAGGATGTTCCCGTTACCACATCCTTCCCTTCTATCAAACACCCTATCCGTGCTGGTTGTGAGGACGCAGTGCTTTTGGTATTTAACAGCAGCAACCATAACACACTAGCATTTGTTTCCCAACTGACTGTAAGGACTTGGCCAGCGCCGTTGTGGATAAAAAAATATGACCTGCTTAAATTTCACTTGCAATCTGATATCAGATCAAATCATCACAGAGGAGTAATAATATACATGTAGCCAGTCTAAGTTCTAACTTAAGCTAAGCTTAGAAAATCGTTCAGGCGCTGTCCATCATAAACTACGTAGACTTAATTTTGCAATCTCAGACCACGCCCCTCCCCCCTCGTAGACTTTCATCCATACAAAATTTTCGAAATTTGTAAGGACCGTAAACTTTGGCCGGACCCCCCGTCCCCCCCTCAGAGTCTACGTAGTTTATGGACAGTCCCTCATCATGTAGCGCTAGTGTTCTTATAGGTTGGCAATGTAATATTAGCATCGCAGACCTAGCGTCATATATCACTTCGAAGGATTCTGATTTCGACTAAGTGATTCAGAAGAAAATTAAAGTCTTCCCATAGAAAAACATTCATTTCGAAATTCGCTGGAGATTCTGTTTTTGGGAGCAACGAGCTTGATATAGTCGTTGTATATCTCACGTTTTAGACCATTACGTAGGATATTAAATTATTTATTTCGAAATTGTCATATACCGTAGCACTTGTGTGCTGTGAAGCTATCAGTTTGGTTCAAGCATCATATATTTATATGTGTTTCCTTTAGCAATATCTTTGGGATTTCCTTTTTAGTAATTACCTTAGAATCCCGTGCAGTGTTGCTTTGGGGATTTCTTTGAGAATCCCTTCGGCAATTACACTGAGAACTCTTTCTTCAATGCCTTTGGGAATTCCTTAAGCACTTTCTTTCTGAATCCTCTTAGCATTAGTTTTTGAAAATGTCTCTGACAATACCTTTGAAAACTGTGTCAGTTATTATGGCGAAAATTAATTTCAAAATTCCTATGGTAAAAATTTTCATTAATAATATTTAGAATTCCTTTTAGAAATTTCCTGGAAAATTTCTTCGCCAAATGTTTTAAGAAATATTTGGGTATCCCTTTTGGAAACTTGCTAAATATATTCTTGTAGATAATGTTTCGGCAATGGCTTTGGGGGCAAATTTGGGAATTTCTTCTGATTTTTTTTTCTGATTACCTTTGACATTTTTTATGGAAAACCCTGCAGAAATTACTATGGAAATTTCTATGAACCACTCTTCTGGAAACAATTTTGGCAATTCCTATGATTTTTTGGGCATTTTTTTCAGCATTTTATTCATAAACTGATTCGGAAAATTTCCTGCAAATTACTCTGTGAAATCCCTTTGAAATTCTATGGAAATTCTTTTGCGGATAATTTTCGGCAATTTGATTGGGAATCTTTATGAGTTGTCTACTTTCATCCAATAATTCTACATCTCAATTGGAAGAAGGCCGATAACATAATTTGAAAACAAAATTGACTTCGGCATTGCAGGGAATGTTACCTTTGTTATTTTTGGCATTACTTGGCGCACCCATGTGTATCAAGAAAATTTCCATCGATTTTCTTTAAAACCTTTCCAAATAAAAAATAATAGCTCATTACGCTTTCAAACAATTATCTTTATTGAAATTTTCTTAAAGTGTTCCTTCGGAAATTCTACAAGTGATTCCACCGAAAAAAAACTCCTAAAAGCTTGCATGGAACGCTTCTGAAAATCATTCGTTTCTTAAGAAATTCCAGAATGATTTTTTTTTTCTGGATATGTTTTTAAAAGTTCTCTAAGGATTATATAAATAATTATTTTGCATTCACTCCGATATGTCTCCGATTTTATTTTCAGTAGATCTCCCAACAATTCTTTAAGAAGTTCCACCAGAGACTCCTTTTTTCCAAAATGTCTTCAAAATATGCCGCATGGATTGTTCTCTATGAATTCATTTGGAGTTTTTTATAGGAAAGAAAATAGACATTCCTCCTGGATTTTTTTTAGAAATTCCCTTATGGATTCATCCGGAAATTGAAAAAAAATGTCTTGGAACATCTTGGATGGATTTTTCCAGATTTTATTTCAATTCCTCTTGAAAACTTTCCATGAATTACTTCACAATTTCCTCCAGCGATTTTTTTAAAAATCTTCAAGGGGCTCTTTTGTAATTCTTCCAGGAAATCCTTCAAATATTTGTCCTTGTACCATGTAAACAACTTGGAAAGGGCTTAAAAAAGTCCACGCTTGTTTTGGTACACAAATTGCGTTTAGTTTGAAGCGATTATTCACAGAAATAGTGATTTGATTGATTTGTTTTTATTAAAGAGGCTTTCAGCCCTTGGCTGGTTCGTCTCTAAATAAATCGTGGTATTTAATAGACATTTTGTAATTTCCCCAAAACTTCTTGAAAATATGTCAGAATATCGAATAAACTAGTATTTTTTGTCAAGAAGAATTATGGAGTTGCAAATTAGAGTATGGTCTATAACTTCATTGTTGAAGTATCTGTCAAAATTTTCGTTTATGTTCTGGGTGTTTTTTTTTTAGAATTTCTTGTCAATATTTAAAACGTATTAGAAGTTTTACAAAATCTCCAGAAATGCTCAAGTTATTTTTCTAGTTTTCACTGTTTTGGCTTAAAATTAAATATGCTGTTTCCCCTAAAGTTAGGCATTAAAAAAAATGAAACCTTAATCTTTGCATTATTACTGTGGTTTTGTAACTACATTATGATCCAACAAAACATTGCTGTTTTTTCTTGTTTTAGCAAGAATTTAAAAGAAAATCTTCGATAGTTCACAAAAAGGCACTTTTTTTATCAAAGCAACAAAAACTCAGACAACCATGGAATTTTTTTTAAGAAATCTCACAAATATTGAAACACAACTAAATGTTCAGACCAATACAACCAATGATAACTTGTATTTTAGGAAAGCATAGTCGTTATCCAAAAAAAATTAAATCATATTAAAGACATTAATTACAAAAATAAATCATTATACGTTTCAAAAAAATAGAAACAAAACCAATATATTTTTTTTTCTAATGTACACGTGGAAATTGTGGGAGAGGAGGAAGAGTAAAGCGTTAAAAAGCAAAAACTACGTTATTTCTGGCCACGTGGTACAAGGACGGCCTCTCATAGAATTTCCGCGAAAATTTTTCCTCTGTTTTCTTTTTTCTCCAAAAATTGCCAATGTGATTCTTTCAGAGATTTTTTAAGAAAATCTTTCTGGGGTTCATTATAACATTACTCCAAAATAATAATTTCTTTTTCATAAGACATCATTCAGAAATGCCTGGAGATACTTATACAGTCGACTCTCCACATGTCGATGTTTTACATCTCGATATCTCTCCCTATCTCGATGGTTTGGTCGGTCCCTTCAATCTGCATACATTTTACCCTTCTACATGTCGATATCTCCTTATCTCGATATCTCTGTATCTCAATGCGATCTCGTTCGTTTTTGTTCGAGATTTTCTCTCCATATGTCGATATGCCCGTTTTTACAGGTTGCTAGATCTCGTTTCTTAGGTGCAAAACATTCTGTGAAGGTGAAGTGACATCTGTTTGTTGACGGTTTTCCTAGTTACGGACGATTTTTCAATCTAGTGTGCACTACAAATTTATTCTTGAGTTCGATCTCTCCCTATCTCGATGGTCCCTTCAATATCGAGATGTAGAGAGACAACTGTATGGCCTTATCCTAGAATTCCTTAAAAACCTTCGAATAATCCAGTCAAATATTGCTCGATTGATTCTTTTAGAAATTCCTCCAGGAGTTCTTTGAAAATATCATTCATGTACTCCTTCAGGAATTCCAGGGATTTTTCGAGACATCCATTCGAGTCTCCATTGAAATCCCCGATTGTCTCCCGGATTTTTTTTTCCAGAATTTCTTCAGGGATTCTTCCACAGATTCTTGAATGATTTCTTGCAGTGGTACCTGCAGAAATTTTTCCAAGGATACGAAAATTGCTTCCGAAACTCCTATGGGTATTGTTTGTTTTTTTTTTTAGAAACTTCTCCAGAATTCCCCCAAAAATACATGTAGTAATTTCCAAAAATTCTTTAGGAATTTTTCCTAAGAATTTGTATAGCAACTTCATTGCAAACTTCCCAATAAATTTTCCGTTGAATATTTTTGCAGGCTTATCCATTTGTTTCTCCAGATATTCCACGGATTCGTTCACTCGTTCCTTCAGAAGTTTCTTTAAATAGTCAAGAGATTTCAAATAAGCTTTCTCAGAGATATCCTATAAACATCTCCAGAATCCTTTCAGGAATTTTACAAGGATTTCCCCAAAAGGTCCCTTGGATTGATTCTGATATTACACCAGAGGTTCTATCAATTATTTCTACTTTTTTAGTTTTTTTTAGTATTACATCTGTTTGTCTTTAATTTCAGTAATATCAAGGACAAACCAACGTTACACTGGCATTTCCATCTCATAAAACTCTGGATCCCGGTTAGATAGAGAATTGGTGTTTTTGACCAAATTGTTTGGCTGATTAAGGACTTATATATTTAATTTTATTTTGAAATTCCACTACTACACTTGAATTCTTTAAGTGTCGTTAACGCTTTAACCCGGGAGCGGTAACGTCGTGTGCTCACACCATAAAAACCGCACGCTTGGGTAGCCGAAACGCGACTTCTCGAGAGGTAACTGCTGGATCGTGAATATGTGAAATCCGTTTAGATTTTTGCAAGATCTCATTGCATTTTGTGTTTGTTTAAATGTGATGATGACTCACTGTACGACAACCCTCAATCCAAATTGATGGGAAAAAATGAACGTCCGAATTGAAGCAATCCAACCGTGGGTTTTCCTATTTTTCCCACTCCTATCCCACATCCAAACGAAGGACGATTTATAGAGTTGTTAAAAACTCTTTCGATTTCCATTCTTTCAATCGTTGCGTCGTCAGTTTCCTAGGAAGTGGAAAAGGGGATGTGAGATTTTTTCCTTCATTCTTGAATCTAGTATCCCGTCCACCGTCCGTCCTTGATGTGATTGATGCTGGATGACTTCCTCTCCACCGTGGAATTTGGTTCATTTCGCGGAAGGTCACCCTTGTAGATTTGCGAAGGTGGTGGAGGAGGTGGTTGTTTGAGGCATGTTGGGGAGTATGGGATGTGAAACCTTGAATGAAATGTGGAAACGTTCGAAAACGGGATTGCTGGATTGTTACAAGTTCGGCGTGGGAATCTTGAGAAAATGCGAGGAATGGAAGAGGATTAAGGATTGGGGAATCGAACAGAAAAGGGTCTATTTCAAAATCGATTGATTTAATGGAGGAGAATGGATGCTATTTTTGGTTTACACGATGGATTGAACAGTCTTATTTTAGACGATTTTTTGCCAGAATTAGGCATTAAATTTCCTTGAAAACCCGTTTGGGTGTATTCAGATATCGGAATTTCGATTCAAAGATTTAGAAAATATCCAATGACCATGGGCAGACCTCTCCCTCTCATAACCTAGTGGTTTAAGAAATCACCTCAACATTGGAGTTCCAAATCATCCAGAATCATCTAGCTAGATCATGAAATCTAGTGTTCAGAACATGTATTCCTTGTATCGGCCCGTTCATAAACTACGTAGAACTGATAGCAAAGTCTAGGGTCTTTTCAAATTATCAAAACATGGGATGGATTAAAAATAAGTCTACGTAGTTTACGAACAGCACCAAACCACATCAAACCCCAACAGGCCACAGCTTGACCCAGGCAGTGCAATAAAATCCATTTCCTATCGATTTCGGGTATTGCTTTCAGCTTCAGCAACACACAAATGCACTCTACACAATTTCCGGCTTCCGAACCGTCGTTCGTCGGTCGTCGCTAGGGACAATGGAAATTCGCGGTAAAATTTCTTAAATTTCGCGGGCTACTATTGTGAATTTCGCGGCAATGTCGCGGTCCCATGTTTTCGACCATTTTGATGAAGAAAACTTCAATTTTGCATGTAAAATGAATAATTTATTTGGATTTATGAGGCGCAAAAATAAATTCATCGAAAAAGTAACCAATTTGACGAAAAATCTGTAAACAAGGATACATTTGATGCTATGAACTTTTATTATGCAGATACGAAATCGAAAATTATCCCAAACTGTCGAAAATCATCTGTCAATTGGTGATTAAAAATTTGAAATTTGAGGAAATATGTAAGGTATTTACACAGTTTTGTCCAATTTCGCGGCATTTCGCGGGATTTCTTAAATTTCGCGGCCAATGCCCAATTTCGCGGATTTCGCGGCTTCCGCGAAATCGCGAATTTCCATTGTTCCTAGTCGTCGCCCAGCCAGCAAGCACCGTCGTCCAGTCTGGGGCCATTGAAGCGTACAGCGAACGTCCCCTCCCTCCCGAAGTCCCCGTTCCTGTTCCGCCTCCTGACTCATGACCTAAACACAAAACTGCCGGTCAGACGGTCGGTCGGTGGTGGTCGAATCAATTTTTCATTCGATTGAAAAATAGCCATCAACGGTGTGTTCTTTTTTGGCTTCCTTCTGAGAAATTGATTTGTTCTTGTGGAGCTCGGTTTCGAAAACATGTACGGCATGAGTGGCTCTTTGCTAGAAGCGAGCTGACGAGCGTGACGAAACAATCAATTCGTCATACTTCTTCAAAAGTTTAAAAAGAGCGAACGAAAACAGCAATAACTCACCTTCAACGAGCAACACGTAACCTTTGTCATTTTTGGACAGCAACTCCAGCGCTTTGGCAGTCATCTCTTCCAGCGTTGGTTCGTCGGGCGCGTGTTCCAGTCGATAACTCATGTGATTTCCAGCAAACAGCCCGAGCAATCGATCAACTTTGCCAACGTCTACATTAGCCAGCTCCCGCCTATCGCTGACATACGCAGCTCGGTCTCCCTGCCGATCAGCTAGTTGCAGCCACTCACTCACCAAGTACCGCCCATCACGTCTTCTCCCAACCGACCCATGCTCCTCAATCGGTACTCCCGCCGGGAAGAAATGCCTCGACCCTCCTCCCAAAGCAACGGTCAAGTTCCTCCCCACATCTCCGTAAACCAACTGCCTAGCGATATCCACGCACTCCCCCGGGACATCTTCATCATCTTCCCAGTACCGTGCCCCGGACACGGCATACCCAACAGCCGGCGTAGCGTGCGTAATCCTCGTATTGGTCACGATCCCCGTCGAACGGCAGCTCAGCTGGGCGTACTTCAGAATCGACGTCAACCGGTTCTCCTCCTCCAAACTTCGCTCGCAGTTCATCAGCGGAACGTGTCCACTCACTGCTATCGTGCCGTAGTTGTTCTTCACTCCGGTAAGAATGGCCGCAGCCGTGCAACCCGAGTCCGAAACCTGGTAGTTGATGCAGTATGTCTTGGCCAAACCCGCGTACGGAAACTCTTCGAAGGATAGCGACAGCTGTTCACCGCCCATGTAGACTCGGGTTGCCGATTGGGTGGTAATGGACATGCCATCCGCTATGAAGATGATCACGTTTTTCGCCAGGTTGAGGTTCGGGTGATTCTTGGATAGCTGGTCAGCGACCAGCCGTTGACCGGAGTTGATCCAAAACTTCTGATCCAGTTCGTGGTAGGGTCCCTGCGGTGGTTCCCACTCGGGGTCGTCCATTGGATGCGTCGGGTACGGTGTTGGGGCTGGAGTTAGTTCCGGCTCGATTGGAAACGCGAAGATGCAGTTGGCGACGGCTGCGAGAAGTATGAGACACTTTGCACGACACATGTTCGTTCTGTAACTAGTTTGGAAGCAAGCAGCTCACTGCGCAGGGTTTATCCACAGTGGCTCAGACGAGTCGTCGTCGGTCGTCGTCGTTGTCCGTGTTATCAATGCAGTTGATATCCGAACAAAAAAGAAAACGGTTTGATAACGACATGATCAACGCAATGCTCGTTAAGCTCATGTGGATAAATTACATAGATAACCGTACAAGAAATTGGGAAATTAGGTTTTATTTTTAAGTTAAGAACGGCTTATCTTCGGTATCTATGCAGGATGGATAATGTGACGAGCTAAACCGCTTGTTGAGTTAAGTGTGGTCATGCCTTATGTCAGTGCTCAGAGTTTATCAATTGCGATACCATATTACAACGGATGTACGTTCAGTGCATTCATTCATAAATAGATAAACAGAGGAAGAAAGTGAAGATATGATAATCGTTTTTGACGTTCATACAGAGCCGGATAAACCCGAGACAGTTTGGAATTAGCGAAAATTTAGAATTACAGATAATCTACGACGTACCTTCGATATAGCTTGGTGTTATAATTTTGCCTGAAATAATTTCCTGATACACTACCAAATCACTTTAACCATAATTTGGTTGCAGTATTAGCCATGCTAAATAGAATCGGTTCAATATCTAAATTCAACATCTTCGAAGTTGCAGCAGGATGAGTCACTTGAAGAGTTTATGGGATACCATGAGGAATTTTGATAGGTATCAACGTAGTCCCCGGGTATTTCAAAGGGGTCTCCTGTGGGTTCAAAAGAAAATTCTTGTACTCTCAGGGGAGTTTGGGAATGATTTTAAGGAATTTCACGGGCATTCAGAGTGGCGTCCGAAAGCTTCATGGAGATTCCGGGTGTCTCAAGTAATTTCAGTGGAATCCTGGAGGTTCCAGATGACTTCGGAGCTCCATGGGGTTCAACCTGCTCCTCTGAGGTTTGATGGAGGATTCTGGGCGTTTCAGGGAGTATCATGAGGGTATGTCGGTTAACTTCAGGACAGTTCCCAGGAATTTCAAGGGGGCATCCGAGGGTTTAAATGAACTAACTTGATGTCCTCGAGGGGTTTTAAAGAAATCTCAGGGGTTTTATGGGATATCAGGATATCTCAGCGGGATAGGGGAGTTTCGAGGTCTCAAAGAAGGTTTCAGAGATGTATCAATAAGATTCAAGAGGTTTCTTGACATTATATGAGAACTTCATGTTGATTCTAACCTATCTTGTCACAACTGCAAAGGCGTTGATATTCAGCATGCTGAGAGTCACGGGTTCGATTCCCGATCGGTCTTGGAACTTTCCGTAAAAATAAATTTTCCTGCATGCCACACGATATGTACATGCAAAATAATCATTAGCAGAGTAAGCTTTCAGGTAATAACCGATGATATTAAATCCGGAAATATAACAGCTCAAAGTTGGCTGTCGAATAATTATACCTTTTGCTAGAAACTTTATAGCTTCGATTAGAATAGCCCGATCTTTTCCAAATTCAGACCACTGATACACAACATATTGATGAACTTACAGTAAAAATTTAAAAATATTTGATGCCTTTTTCGAAAAGCTACAGCTAGTTTAACATTTTTTTCGAAAAGTGGAAATTTTACCAGTCCCAATTATTTTGTCTTTCCCCTGTAGAAGATATGTTTGAGGGATACATTTATTTTACATATACTATAGTACTGCAAAGACCATGCAATCTGGGTATATTTGGTATGGCAAAGATGTCTGGAGTTAAAATATTCTAGAGAGTAGGATGAAGGGTTGGGGTAGAGGGTACGGCAGAAAGTAGGGTAGAGGATAGAATAGAGGGAAGGGCGGACGATAGGGTTTAGCGTTAGGTAGAGCCTCGAATAGAGGGTAGGGATAGAGGGCAGGGATCACGGTCAGGTAGAAAGAAGAGAGTAGGGATTTCTTCAATAATTCCTTCTAGGAATTCTTCTATGATTCATTCAGGGATTCCTGCTCAACATCACTACACTGATAAAATACTTTCGTAAAAGCTCAACGAATATGCTTCGTAAAACCAGTTTTCGTAAATTGAAAGCAATTTGCGTAAAATGTCCATTCGTACCATCACGCTAAAACAGTACAAATGGAGTTGTATCATGTACGAAATCACGAATTCGACAGACGCCAAGCTTACACATTTGTAGATTTTAGTTCCCGCATTGTAGAATGAAACAAAACAAACAAATGTCAAACGTTTTTCAGTAACCATGCGTAAAAAGAAAATTTCGCTTCGTAGAATGCAACAAAGTTTTGCAGTCATCACTGATATTTGAGTGGAGCTTAGAGACAACAAAGCAACCTTTTTTCAGGTGCATATGACGGTGCGTGTGCGAGAAGAGGAAAGGAAGCGTGCCCTCAGTTGGAAGTAAAAGTTATTTATAAATTGAATCAGAATAGAAAGCGTTCCGGTTGTTTCCGAACGGTTTCAACAAGCGCCTACAGATGGAAGTCTAGCACTGGTAGGTATCAATAAGAAGACATGTGTTCGGAGCCTGTGAAAACCAAGTTGAAATAAGCGTGCTGTTTTTTTTTTCATCATGATTTACCGTCAAGGCGCCATTCACCGTGGGGCTCCATTCACCGTGTGCCTTCGAATATTTTGTCATTATTTCCATATTATGATTGAATGATATGACAATTTCCTTTCAATTTCACCAATACAACACTAATGTATTGTTACCATGTCAAAACGCTCATTAAAAACATTTAAAAGTATCATTTTGACACTAAAGTGTGTTAACATGAAGCGGGTTTCTGCTCGTTCACTGCATTCATAGTGAAAAAACGAAAACTGCGCGAAGGTGATTTAAGCGATAAACTAAATGTAGTAACGTTTTTATTCCACCAAGAAGCAATTAAATCACATATCAGATATGTATTTTGAATTACCGAAGTAAGTTTAACAAGAAAGTACGATTACTCGTACTTTTTAATTGAAACAAAAAGGCACGGTAAATGGGTACCCTAAAAATCAATGGTCTCCATTCACCGTGCCCCATATTGTCCCATATATCTAGAAAAAATCGAAAATTTGAACATTCGTTTTTCTTATAAAATCTTGCAAGTTATTACTTGAAATGAATTTAAAAGAAGAAAATTCCCTTGGCTGGGTTGTTTTAATCATTTTTAAACAAAGTAGAATAAAATTTCTCATACACGGTGAATGGGTCCCTACTACCACGGTCAAGGGTGACCTACCACGGAATTAGGCGACCCTACTACCCTTTACTAATTGTACTATATCACCAAATTTTGTGAAAAATTTTCTACTTTTGTGGATATTGCTTTAATTTTAACCTATAATGAAGGCAATTAAAAGCGGCACCAACAATGTTTATAAGACTGGTGTCAAATGACAGCCCTTATTTGCCCCGAATCCTCTTCGATCCACGGTGAATGGTGCCTTGACGGTATGTCTGTCCGACAAAAAAAAGAGATAGAAAAAATCTGTGTTATTGTGTCGGAGTGATCTTTTTTTACAAAACAAACTCAGGCACACTACGAATCTTTTCGTTGCAGAAAACAACGAATAGCATTCGTAAACCGGACGAGCGATTTCGTACAATGCAACAAAATATTTTTTCAGTGCAGAGGCATTTTAAATGAATCACGGTGATTTCAAGAGCATTACAATGGGATTGTAGAGTTTTCAGAGGTGGCTCAAAGCATTTCAAGGGCATTTCAGGGGGTTTCAAGGGTTTTTGTGAAGGGGTGGCTGAAAAATTCTCAGAATCGTCCTGAAATGCGTCCAAAATCCCTCTACAATCTCCACGAACTCCATGTAACACACCTGATACCCTCCGAAAGCACCGAAAACGCACCTGTAACGTTTGTCAAAAATTATCTGAGACTCTCTGCAATGCACTTCCGGTTCCCGAGTTACCCGCATGATTTTTTTTGCAGTTTCATGAACCGCTGGAACTTCAGATCTACATTGCGATACGGATCCCCTCTGGAGTCCTCTGGAGCCACCTGGAACCCCTTGAGGACCCCTGAGACGCCATTGAGACTTTCTTTCTTTAACGCCCGTGAAACTTTCTTGTACCTGCTGAAATGCACCAGATACTCTAGAACTCCCCTGGAACCCCCTGAGACCCATCCATTGAAGTGCCTCTGAGGCCCCCTGGAAATCCCCTGAAACATCCCTGACACTCTCCTGAGGTACGTTTAAGGTGGTTTCAGGGTCCTCTCAGGGGGCCCTGAAACCACCTTTAACGCACGTGAGACCCCTGGTACCTTGCTGAAACCAAGAACACATAGGACTGACAAGATAATATCCGAATTTTGGTATCATAAAAATATTTGTTCCTTGTTCACAACTGAGTAATGATTTCTAGAGCTAATAGAAGATTTATGTGACAACCTCCTCAAAATAAAACAAAAATAGACACCTCTTCTCAAGAAAACAATAAGTTATCATATCTTATTTGAAATCGTTAAGGAATACTTATAGGATTACTAATTGAAATTCCTAAAAAAAAATATGGCAGATTTTCTCAAGAGATCGCTTCTTAAATTTCTGATAAAATCCTAAGATCATTGAAGGAATAACCCAACCCATGCAACAACGGTAGCAGCAGCAGTGGAGCAGATCTGGTGTGATGGTTAAAGCACGTGACTATCACGCCGAGGACCTGGGATCGAATCCCACTCCCGACAAACTCGCAAAAAATGTGAGTTCTTCCTTCGGAAGGGAAGTTAAGCGTGGGTCCCGAGATGAACTAGCCGAGGGCTAAAAATCTCGTTAATACAGATAAAAAAAAACTGGAATACTTTCTAGTAGATTTTGTTAAAAAAAATCTGGTGGAATCTCTAGAGGAATTTCTTAAGGAAACCCTTGAGGATTTTTAAAGGAATTCATAGATGATTTTTATAAGAATCCTTGGTGGGTTTTCTTGAAGAACTGGATGAACTTCTGTTTTTTTTTTTAAATCGCTGAAGAAGTTTCTGAAATTGGTGAGGGATTTTTTATAACACTCGGTTGAGGCAATTTTTGATGGCATCCCCAGAGGATTCCATAGCAAAATATCTGCTTGAAATCCATGTAAATCCATGGAAAGTTCTCAAGACATCCTTGATGACATTTTTGGTGAAATCTCAGGAGGAATTTTTGAAGCAAGCTATGAAACATTTTTTGAAGCTCTGTCAGGAATTTTTGAAGAAATTCTTAGAGAACATTCTGGTTCGTATTTGCTGTATTAATCTCTGGACCACATAATTAACCTTTCAGGACGCGCGCCATCAAGCAACCAAAACTGCACCACGCTCGCGCTGTATACAACGAGCGAGGTTTATTGGTAGTGTTTCATGGAACCCATGAATTAATCTCTGGACGAATCTTTGTACTAATTTTCAAAGCAATACCTGAAAAACTACTTAAGGGCCTCTCTTGAAGAATTCCGGAAGAGATTCCTGTGGAATTTCCAAGGACATTCTTTCCATTTCCATGGAATCCTAAAACCTAAAAGGTTTTTATGAAGAATCCGTGTAGACAATCCTGAGGGAATTTGTGGAGGAATCCTTGGAGAAATTTCCGAAGGAATCCCTGAGGGAAGTTTTGAAAGAGATTTAAGAAAAATTTCTGAAAAACTTCCTAGAAAAAAATCCGAACGGATTACTGAAGAGTTTACCAAAACATACCCAAGAGTTATTTTAAAAGAAATATCTAGAGGAATTTCTTATAACATCACTTAAAAGAAAATTTTTGGAGGAATTTTTGAAAAAAATATGGAAGAATTGTTTAAATAGTTAGTTTTTTTAATATGTTATTTTTAGGATGGAATTCAAAAACAAAAATTTCCGGAGGAATTGCTTAAGCAATACCTGAAAAAAAAAACGGAATTAATTCCTAGGAGATTTTTTGAAAGTCAAAGGATTCCTGTGGGAAATTCTGGTTAAATCGATGGAAAAATTTTCCAAGGAATCTTTAATTGAGTTCTGAGGGAATTTTTGGAAGAAAACTTTTGTGAATTTTCTGATCGAATCCTGGGGGAATGTCTAAAGCAATTCTTTACGAAATTTTTATTAGGAATCCTTGGCAATTTTTTGAAAGACAAATATAAGAAATTTCTAAAAATCGTTGAAGAAATTCACGAAGGAATCCCTTGATGAAATTAAAAACAAAATGGAATATTTTCTGAAATGCCCTGAATTATTTGTTGAGAAATCTCTGAAAGATTTTTTGTGAATATGCTGGACGTAAAGCTAATGAATTTTCTATGGGAACATCTAGAGGCAGTTTATAGGCAATTCCTGAAGAAAACTCCTCGAGTGATTTGTTTTCACCTGCAAAAGAAATCCTATAATATTTGTTTTTAAATATCTGAAGAAACGTAAAAAAAATCTAATGGATACCGCAGACGCATTAGGGCCTGTCCAGAAACTGTGTAGATTCCTAGGGGATGGGGGGGTGTTTCTGTTGTGGCCATCAATGCTCCAGACACATTTCGAAAATGATGTTAATTCTGAGGGGGGGCGGTGGGTTGTTGGTCGGTGATAACAAACAATGAGTTTACGAAGTTTATAGATAGCGTCTTTCTGAAATAATCGTCAGAGTTTTACGTCTGTTAGTCTGTGGGTCGTCACTGAATTCTATCTGAAGAGCTTAAATCTTGACTGAAAGAACTGTTAAGTTGTTGATAGCGCATCGATATTTTTTTTTTAATTTTGAAGACGCAAACCATCTACAATATTGGCTTGTGTTTAAAATTTCAGCTGTTTACTATGTATGCAAATTAAAAAAAAATACAGTTATAAGCAGTGCAATCATGGTCAAATCAGAGCTGGTTCCTCAAGTTTCCCAAATTTCAGCGCTCCCTATTTTGGAACGCCTTCTTGGAAATGACTTAAGTATAGAGATTATTTGAGATTTATTCCTTCCATTTATTATTTTATCAAGATTTTTTTCTGTAATAATCGAGGAAGGGCAATCTTGAAAGAATGTTTTTCATGCATTCGCAAGAGTTCTTATAAAGTTCTTCCTCCGTGAATTCTTTGAGAATGTATTTCGTTCCATATAGAACGAACGGCCTTAGAGTTTCCTCTAGGAATTGCTTTTCGAATTTTGCGTGGGCATTCTTCAAGAGTTTCTCAATAAATTAAAAAAAAATCATCTCAAAACTGGTTTACAGGTTTCTTTATAAAATCCTCTTGAGATTCTTTCATGGATTATGAGGTAATTCAATAAACGATTGCTACAGAAGTTTGCGCTTGTTTCTCCATGAAAATTATTAGATTTTTCGCCAGGAGTTTTTGAATTTATGATTTCTCCAGGAATTTTTCCAGAAATTTCTTTAGAAATTCTAGGAGATTCAAAGATTTTCTCAGAAATTCCTCTAATTTTTTTCATTGCAAATTTAAAAATTTTCCTAAAACTCTTTCAGACATTATTGATGGAATCCAGAAGTTTCTCCAGAAAATCCGCTAGGTATCCAGGGTTCGCTTTATATTTATACAGATATTCCAGTTTTTTTATCTGTATTAACGAGATTTTTAGCCCTAGGCTAGTTCATCTCGGGACCCACGCTTTACTTCCCTTCCGAAGGAAGAACTCACATTTTGCGAGTTTGTCGGGAGTGGGATTCGATCCCAGGTCCTCGGCGTTATAGTCAACCATCACACCAGGTCCGTTTCACCAGTTCTTCCAGTTATTGCAGGTTTTTTTTTATTTTGTTCAACAAAACATTTTTTTATATTTTTTTTAATGTTTCTCTACAGGTATTTTTTTAATTTTTTTTTAATGAATCATTTTTTTATATTTTTTAAATGTTTCTGCTACAGATATTTTTGTTTCTGCGGGATTTCTTTCAGTTTCAATCCCTTCAGAAGTTAAGGAAAGGGTTCTTCCGAGAATTCATTTAATCATTATATGTCTGACAAACTTTTTGTTTTCTTCTACACCGTGTATTTAAAATAGGTGCTGGGTACCCGGGTACTCTGTCGGCCACATAAGGGTTAAAGATATTTCCACGATTTCCAAGGTTTCTTCCAGAAAATCTTCCAGAAATCCCTCATGAAGATATTAAAGGATTTGTTCAATAATTGCACCAGTATGTACCTTGATTGCAATTTCTGAAAGAGTTTCCGTAGACATATTCAAGTGATTCCTTTGGAAATTTATCTACGGACTTTTTCAGATATCTTTGAAGTTTCTTCGGGTTATCACTCAAGCATTCATCTAGAAATTCCTCCAAGAATAATTTCAGAAGTTTCTTCAAATATTTTTTTTGCAATCTCTCCAGAAATTTTTTTCAAGGAATCCCCAAAGGCGTCATCAGTAGTTTATAAAGGAAATCCTTGATTTCTTCAGAATTCCTTGAGGAATTCTTTTAAGAAATTTTCCATTAATTTTGTTTTTTTCTTATCTGTATTAACGAGATTTTTAGCCCTAGACTAGTTCATCTAGGGGCCCACACTTTACTTCCCTTCTGAAGAAAGACTCACATTTTGCGAGTTTGTCGGGAGTGGGATTCGATCCCAGGTCCTCGGCGTGATAGTCAAGTGTTCTAACCATTACACCAGGTCCGCTCCAATTTCCATTAATTGTTTGTACCTGGAAAAATCTTCCAAAAACATTTCTGATAGAACCGCAACAGCAATTTCTGAAAAAAGGGAGCTTCATGAGGAATCCGTGAACGAACTTCTGGAGGGATTCTGGAAGGATCCCTTCAAAGTGTTTCGGAAGAAACCTCTGTAAAATAAGAAAAATCTTAAAAACTCCTAGATGAACTTTTAAGGAATTTAATTTGCCAAAATTCGTGAAAAATCTCTTTTAAATTTTGAAGAAGTCTCTGAATGTATTTTTTATCTATCTCTATGGGAAATGCAGAAGAAATTGGAACAGAATTTTTTGAAAGAATTCATGAAGAATTTCTTCATGAAGAAAATCTCCAGTAAAATTTCTGTACTTTATAATGAAGCTCAATAAAAATCCCCGAAGATATTTCAAGTAAATTCTTGAAGGAATTGAAAAAGAAAATTGTGTGGATTTCCCAGGAAAACAATCTTAAGAAACTCCTTGGGAAACACCAGGTAGAATTCGTAGGAAAGATAATTGAGAAGTGTTTAGGTCAATTCCAGTGCAGAAACTTTTATAAATTCTTGAAGGATTTTCTGATGGTATGCTTAGAACAATCTGTGGGTGTATTGCTGAAAAACTTATTGCAAGAATTAATGGAGAAGCGCCTAGACAAGCTTGAGTAAAGATCCACAGTGATCCGCCTAAATCACTGAAAGTAAAAATGCAAGAGGAATTGCTACTGGTTTTAACATGAAGCTTTGAAGAAATTGCTGCACACATTCCTGTACAAGTTTTCAATGAAGCCCCTAGAGCGTTTTCTAAACCTTTTGAAGAAATACCTATAAAAACTTCTGAAGGAATCTGTGAATATTTTCTGATGATACCACTGGAAACACTTATGAACGATCTTTAAAAAAAAATCTGAAGGGATCCATCTAGAAAATTCTAGAGGAATATAATGGGAAATTTGCGAAGGAATTTGTAAAAAAAAATCCAATAAAAATATTAAAGGTATATACAGGAAGAATTTTTTTGGAAGAGTCTGTGCAAGACCTTCTTTACAATTTTTTTGAGGAATCCCGATCTTTTGATTTTCTGAAGAAATCTTTGAAAACATATGTGGAAGAGTTTGGGGATGATTTCCTGAAATAATTCTCGAAGGAATCCCATGGATGGTATTTCGGTACCAAAAATTGGTCGGTAATACCGGTATTTTCAGTATCGGTACTACCGGTAATACATTCCTAATGACGAAGCCAGCCCTGGAATTTTCAAGAGCACAAATCTGAAGAACCGAATAACGGTTTGCGCTGAAAAGTTGATCGATTTGTCACCACCAGCGGGTAACCAATCGATCAACTTTTTAGCGCCAACCGATATTCGGTTCTTCAGATTTGTGCTCTTGAAAATTCCAGGGCTGGCTTCGTCATACCTTCACCGTAAATGGATTTTTTTTAAAGGAACTTTCCAATATATTTCTGGATGAGTATCGTAAAGAATTTCTAAAAATATTTATATAGAAATTTCTGAAACAATCCATGCAAGGTTTTCTTGGATAATGTTTTGAGAAGTTTCAAAGGAGTTTTTCGTAAAATACCTGAATGAATCTGTAAGGAACTGAAGAAATCCCTGCAAAAACCCCAATGAATCTTCGATTGTTTTTTTTAAGAGCTCGTAAAGCAATCTGAAAGAATCTCTTGATGAGTATCTAAAAAAATACTATACCATCATCAACCAGATGTTGCACAAAGTAAACGACCACAAACATGAGATAACGGACAACACACGAAACACCCATGGACAGTGGGAAAAACTGACCCAAAAAACGGATCTTACGCCGCTGGTTTCGGTACGAGAAGTTGACCAATTCTTACTTAAAAAATACAAGAAATCGATTGGTGCTAATTTCATTCACCGCACGGCACGGGAAGTGGTCCATTTTGTCCCAAGTTTCTTTTTTTTTTCATACAAAAAGAAAATCAAAATGTACTTTCAAACAACTAACACTGTAGATCATTGAAAATAGCTGCAGGTGTAATTGGAAGTTAAAAGGGATCATAAGAATTCATGAAAGATCCTTTAAAAATGCTTATTTTGCCCCATATGCCCTAACAACTGCACATTGGACGGGCTCCATACAAAGGGGCGGCCAAAACTCCCAAAAAACAAACTTGATATTTTTAAACTTACTTTTATCTTATAACAAAGTAAATGTATTGTAGTTTTATGATTCTTTATTCAAAGCATACCAGCTATTATATTTCAATGGCCTATGTCACAAAATTTGAAAATGGACCACTCGAAAAAAGTGAAATATTAATATTTTGAGAATCTAATATAGGGTCTAGTACCATTTGGGCAGGTGTACCTATTTTGGGCACTTGCCGCTATAACTAAGTCTATTTTAAACCGATTGATTTGAAATTTTGTATAAAGTTCTAACTCTGTACAAAAATTCAAATCAATCGGTTTGAAATTGACTTAGTTATAGCGGCAAGTGCCCAAAATAGGTATACCTGCCCAAATGGTACAATACCCTATGTTTTATGTTATCCAGCATATGGAAGCTTGTTGTTGAACAGTTTGAATGCATGTATGGTGCAAAATTAATATGTCACAGAACATTTCAATTTTTTAAATATTGTACCTTAGGAATTGTGATAATTTTTAAGTTCAAAAACGGTTCGTGTCGTCACGTGTCGCCGCAATTTAGAATAATACACCTTAAACATCATGCCTAGGGCTACATAAAAACGTTTAAATATTTTGCAGAAATTTGTCGGTTTTCAAATTAGAGCTGTGTAAAAAAATCATGTTTTTTCATATATTTCACGCTATTTTTCCATTTTTGACTGAAATAAAATTTATCTTCCCACATTTTTTACACGTTTTGAACAAACTTGATTGGATTTGATTGAAAGTTGATCATTTAATTCAATTCAAATTGTTTTTCTAACAAAAACCTCAAAAAATGTGGGGTTTACTGACTTATACAGTTTTTTAAATTATTGAAGTTACGTAGTTTTTGAACATAACTAGACAGCCTATAACTTCGATTAAACACATAAAAAGAGTTTTGGCCGAACTTTATCTTTTTCCGACCATTGTGAACTGTCGGATATCCACAATTTTTCCTAAATATGGATGGATTTTTAATGTTACTGACTTGAAGTTAATATGTTTGGCATAAACAAAAAGCGTTAGATCTTTTATCACCAGAATCGTCTTCGGGAGTTGTCCAATTTGCCCAGTTTTGCCCTATTTTCATGAAAAAATGAGATTTAAAATGTTTTTATGAAAAACAAATACTGCTATGGAACGTTGAAATTAGTTTTAGGTGCAATTGGAAGCTCACAGCTATTATGTGCATTTATGAAAGACATTTTCCCTGTGTTACCCTACATACCCCTAAAACTGCTGGATAAAAACATATTTTGTATGGTTTTGTAATGTCGCTGGAAGCAAAACATGAAGCCCTGGATCATTTTTGATATATATCCAAATGCGGTTTATCGATTAATACTACAATCATTATCGGAATGGTATAAATAGCTGTCCATTTCACCCCAATTTGCCCTGATTTTTGTCATTGTCATTCATTAATAAAACAATTGGCCCAGATTTTTTGTCAGGTAATGAATAAATTAATTTCCCTTATAAGCATTGGTACTGAAACCAATCTTATTTAAAAGACATATATGACTTTTTCTATAATTTCAGCTTTTGATGGGGAATTAAGGGCATAATAAGGATTTTATTAAATATGTCAAATATTCGCTAAACTGATTAAATAGGGCGTCTCAAAGCACCAAATTATATATTTTTAGGATGCCTCATTTTATCAATTGTGTGCATATTTGCCACAAATTAAGATAAGGGTTAGTGCTTATTATACCCTGAGTTCCCCACCAAAGTCATATATTTCAACTGTCCTTTCGATTACATTGGTTTCAGTACCAAAAGTCCATCAATTCGGACATAAACAAATGGGGGAAATCAAATCATTCATGAGGCGACAACAAATCAGGGCAAATTGGGGTAAAATGGTCAGCTATTTATACCCTCACGTGAATGATTCTAACCCTTATCGATAAACCGTATTTTTATTGATAAAAAAATATCTAGTACTTCATGTATTGCAACCAGTGACATCACAAAACAATAGAAAAAATGTTATCATCCAGCAGTTTTAGGGGCATGTAGGGCAAAATATGGAAAATAACTTTCATTTATGCGCATGATAGCCATTGGCGTAGCTAGGGGGGGTTCCAGGGGTGCCTGGCACCCCCTAGAACATATCTGGCACCCCCTAGAATTTTTCCTTGACAGTCACCTAAAATTTAAAACTTCACACAATAATTCTAATATTTATTAATGGCACATTTGAACTCGCATTTGAACAAAACCTAAGCACCCCCGGAATTACTTATATAACTGTTGCACGTTTTGGCGTTATGGATATTGGTAAGAACATTCAACAGACTTCTACATAGATTCCTCCAGAAATACTTCTATCTATTCATACAGAGATTTCAATAGGCTTCCTTCCCAAGCAACACACATGTTATAATGGAGTTACGACAGCGCAAGTTTTGGTTGCATAGAAGTTTATTTTACGTAATTCTAACATTGTGTTGAAATAACGTAAAATAATCTTCTATACAACCAAAACTTGCGCTGTCGTAACTTGTATATAACATGTGTGTTACTTGGGTTTATGGATTCCTCGCGATATTTCTTCAATAAACTTCCCTTGACTTCCGCAGTCATGATGGGGTTGTACAAACTGGAAATTTCTGCAGAGATTGATCCAGCAAATTCTGCTAGGATTTCTTTGGAAATTCTTACTATGATTTTTCTCGGAATTCTCAGGAATTTCTGTTGGAGTTCTTCAAGCAATCTTCCTGGGATCCTTACAGAAGTTCCTCCAGTGATTCTTCCACGAATTCTTTCAGAGTTTTCATTCAGAGATTCTTCCAGAAATTCCTCATGAAATTCCTCCATGCGCTTATATTAACCTTCCTCCGGGAATTGTGGCTAGGATTCCTCAAGCAGCTCCTGCTGCGATTGTTCCAGCAATGTCTCTACTCCTCTAAAAATTCTCACTGTGGTACCTTCTGGAATTTCACTAGGAAAGTTCTTCCGGAAGATCTTACTGAGATTTTTCTATAAAATCCCTTCATTGATTCTTCCATACATTTCTTCAAGGATATATCCAGGACTTTCTACAGAGATTCTTCCAGAAATTCGACAAGGGATTTTCCCAAGAATTTCTATTGATCTTCCTCCATGAATTTCAACTGGAATTCTTCGAACAACTCCCATTAGGATTCCTTCAGAAATACTTCTAGGGATTTCTCCTGGGATACTTACTTGATGCAATACTTTTGAGAAATCTTCCTGAGATTCCTCCAGAAATTCCTCCTGCGATTCCATCAGGGATTCCTCCAGTATACTTCTACCGATTCTTTCAAGGAGAACTGTAGGTATTCCTCCAGGCATTTGTTGGAAGAACTTCTGATACCCCTGGCATTGCAAAAGATTTCTCTAAAAATTACTTCTATGATAGCTCCTGGAATTCTAAAAATTCCACCAGATATTCCAGGTGTGACTGTTCAAGCAATTGCGGTTCTTCCAGTTTTTCTTCCTCCAGAAATTCTAACTTTGGTACCGTAATCCGGGGTAACATTCTTGTGTTAAAGTAAACGTTACATGTTTTATATTTTTAAAACAAGAACCGGCCCTCTGAGTATGCGGTAAGCTATTCGAAAAAGTATTGTAAAACTTTAAAGCATGTTTAAATGAGCTTTTTAATCTAATTTTTGATTTTGTTGATTTGTGGTAACATTGATCATGTAAGTGATCTATGTTTGTTTGTATTGAAAATACACTTACTAAACTCGGGATCGCTGATTTCGAATATGTTGTCCAAATTCTTACAAGCTATGTACTTTTTGAGTTATTTTACACGCAGAAAAATAAATTGTGAACATAATTAAATTCTAGTTCAAATCAAACAATTTTTCAGTTTGCTATAGCGACAAACTGATTTCTAGTTAAAACTGAACTGTTCCATTGTTTGATAATACAAATATTTTCATTTGCCGAAATTTTTGACAGTTTGTTAGAACAAACACAGATTTGATAGTTTCAACATAAAATACCGGATTGTTTTAAGTAAATGGTCAGTTTGAGAATCAACCATGTGTTTTATTGTTTTAAATAAGCCTCATTTTTCTGCGTGTAGGATTAAAATCCTTCAAATCGCGAATAACGTCTAAAGGTAGGCAATGGCTTCAGGAATTGATAGTCTAATTTTGATAAATCGTATATTTTATTGAAAAAGAGCATTTTCATAAAAGTTTTGTTTACAAATACAACTCTAGGATATCGTATTGAAGTAATACAGTGATTTCGGAGTTCATATTGTATCTAGTGTTCATGCCATGCATGAATGTTTGACAATGTATCTCATTGCGTTACGAAACACAATTATGGAAAAATCAATTTATTTTAATGTTTATAAATTTCAATTTTCATGAATTACATGTCATTTTATAGCTAAATAATAGCAGATTACGATATACCATTCATTAGCAGAAACTTTTTTTTTTGGTTTTTATTTTTGTGTATTTTAACTAGTTGCTAATTCTACACACTTTAGCAGAAACTGATTCAATATAAAATATTTGTTTGTTTGAGGTCGGTCAAGCCGATCAATGCTACCCCCCTGATCAATGATACCCCGTTCTACGGTACTTCCATAATTATGCTACGGATTCTTCTAGAGCTTTCTCCTGGCTTTTTTGCTGAGACCTTCCCAGGCAATCTTCCTGGAATTCTTGCGAAAATTCCTTTGGTTGCTCCACCAGGGATTTCTCCAAGGACTCATCCAGGAATTCCTCCAGAGATTTTATCCAAAGTTTTATCCAGAAAATCCTCATGGAATTCCTGCAGAAATTCTTTTTGGCCTTCCTCCAAGAATACTTCAAACAACTCCTATAATTCTTCCATCAATTCCTCCAGAAATTCTTCCTAGTGATTCCTATACGAATTTATCATAGCATTATGGGTGGCATTCTTCCTGAGATTCTTTCAGAAAATCCTCCTGCGATTCCTTCAGCGCCTTCTCTATAGATTCTTCCAGAATACCTTTACCGGTTCTTGCAGGAACTTCTCTATGTATTCCTAAGATTTTTTCTTTGGATTCCCCCCGGCATTACTGATGAAGTTTCTCTAGAAATTCCTGAACAGTTTTAACCAGCAATTTCTTCTAGGATTTCAGCTGAGGTTTCTACAGTGACATCCCAGAATCCTTCTAAGAATATCTCCTGAGGTTTTTCCTGTGATTTCTTCAGAAACTCTCCGGTGATTCCTCCAGGGTGTTTTATCCAAGATATTTAGTTCACGGATTCTCTCATAAATTTCCCATGGGATTCCTACAGGAACTCCTCTTGGCCAACATTCAGAATTTTCAGCTCAAGCTTTTCCTGCTGTGGTTCTTCCAGCAATTTCTCCTAGGACTTCTCCAGTCATTCTGATACCTCTTCTACGGATTCTTCTAATAATTTCTCCAGTGAATTACAAGTTTCGACTGGATGATGGTTGACTTTGGAATTTCCGGCTCTCAGTCTAATAAATTGCGTTGATTGATCTTCTATCATCGCCGACGTTTCGGTCCGGCTATTGGACCATCTTCAGGGCTCGATACACAAATTTGTGTGACCTGTTGATTTGTGTATCGAGCCCTGAAGATGGTCCAATAGCCGGACCGAAACGTCGGCGATGATAGAAGATTAATCAACGCAATTTATTAGACTGAGAGCCGAAAATTCCAAAATTTCTCCAGTGATTCCTTAAAAAACTTGCTGGGATTATTCAAGACAATCTTCCTAGGAGTCTTGCAGAAGTACCTAATTAGGTGTGTCCTCCTGGAAATCTTAAAAAAAAAATCTGGGATTTCTCAAAATATTTCTTGTTGGACTTCTCCAGGAACTCCTCTTAGGATTCCATAAGCGATTCCTACTGCTTCTAATGTTTCAGGAATGCCTCCTAGGTCTCCTCCAGAATTCTTACTGGGATACCTGCAGGAATCCCTCTTGAAATTTCTGCTGGAATTCTTGCCAGGATTCTTCTAGCCAGTTTTCCTAGGATATTTCCAGAAATGCCTTTGATTCTTTCAGGGATTTTTCTTAAGACTCATCCATGAATTTATGGATTACCTAGAAATTAATCATGGTATTAAACCTGGTACTCCTCTTGGCCTTCTTCAAGGAATTCTAGCTGAAGGAATCCGAATAGAAATCTCTAGAGGAATCCCTAAACGAATTTTGAGAATAGTTGGAATTTCCAGAGAAATCCTGGGAGGTATTACTAGAGAAATCTTCAGCAATTGTAATTGTAATTTTTATAAACGCCACGCAAACTTATCGGTTAAGTGAAATCCTATAGGAATGTACGGGATTTTTTTTTTTAATTTGTAATTAATTAGAAGGCACAGAATGTTGCTAATTGTCAAAATGAGAGATGAATTTGTGGAGAAAGAATCTCATTCTGGTGGGATTCGAGAACACACGGCTCCGTATTTGCTAAACCGCAGTATGGCCATTTCTTTGGGTTTCTTCGGCATGGTTTTTTTTTTTAAATTTCTACGGTAGTTTCATTGGAACTCTACAAACATTTTTGCTTTATAGGAGAGGAAAAAAACACTCTTAGGTAATCTTTAGTTTGAGAAGCTGATATTCAGCTAATTACGTTTCTTTGGAATACAATTTCTTTTGATTTTTTTTTTTATGTCAATGGCTGTTCCTCCGTCATTATTTAAAAAAAATATTTTTCAGTTATTTTGCAAATTTCTCAGGCAATTTTATCGTGATTACATCCTAATGATTTAATTGTATTCGAATTTATTGCTTCCGAAAATTTCTGAACTGGAAATTCAGAAATTCTCAACTGGACTTGCTTAAAGAAAATCCTATGAAATTTACGAAAAATTTCCTGACAAATTCCCAAAGAAATTGCCGGAAAAAATTCCATCAAAATTACCTTTGAGCTTTTAAAGTAGTTGCCAAAAGAATTCATGTAAGAACTACCAGAGGAATTTCTGATGAAAATAGTAAGGCTTTTCAAAGAAATTGGCCGCAACCAATCTCAAAATACATTGCCAAAATATATTCTACAAAAATTTCCACAAACATTCACAAACAAATTTCGAAACAATTCTCGAAGAATTTTCCGAAATCATCAAAGGAATTTCTGAAAAAAAAATTAGAATGAATTCCAAAAGTGATTGCAGTGACAGAATTTTTAAAGAATCGCCAAAATTTTTTTTTCAAAGAAATTCCCGAAGAAAATCTTTAAGAAAATGGTCGAATCAATTTCCAAAGGAATTACCGAAGAAGTTACTAAAGTAACAATAGAAGTTTCCAAGATTTCCAAAGGATTTGCTGATAAATTTTGAGCATTTAATGCGAGTTACATCGGAAATGCCGAAGGTGTTCCGAAATAATCTGCTGCAGGAAATCCTTACACAATTACTGAGAAAATCTAGGGGAAATTGTCTATAGAATTTTTATTTAAATTATAGAAGCGATTTATAAAAGAACTTTTGAAGGACTTTTCGAAGGAATTGGTGAAGAAATACCTAAAAGCATAGATAATGGAAGTCCAAAAAATCGAAGAAAATTTAAAATGTAGAATGACTTGCAGAAGATTTTTCCAAAAAAAAAAATTGTGAGGAAGTTCCCAGAGTCAATGTCGAATGAATCACCAAAGGCTTCACTAAAAGAATTCTCAAAATATTGCCTGAAGAGAAATTGGAGAATTTTTAAAAGCAACTATTAATAGAATTGCTTACCTTAGCAAAACATCGCTTGAAGGACTACTAAAAAATTGGCAAAGGTACTCCGGAAAAACTTTTTTTTCCTTTTTTTTAATTTCTAAAAGAAGGCTTCATTCAAATAAATTGCAAAACAATTTCCAAATAAATTGCCGGGAGTATTCCCTGAGGAATTACCGAAACAAAGTTTTGCCGAAAACACTTATTTCTTTATTATATTATAGCATTAAATCAGAATCCCGAAGAGAAAAATCAAAGTTCGCTATTAATGTTGTGGTGAAACCAAAAATGCAAATATGTATCCTGATTCTGCAATTTCAATGTTACAAAAGTTCAGCTTATTGGACGCAGTGGCTTAATTTCCACAACATGAAGAAAAAAAGACTCTTACAATTGTTCTTGAAAACTATTTTATATCATGCTGTCACGATCAATACAAGTTACATGCAAATTTGTGGATATTTGATAGTTTCCGAGATTTACACTTCTAATAATAGCTCTGAAAATGTATTCTTAATCAATGTATTCAATCCACAAAACAAAGGGGTTGTGATGATTGTAAACCTCACATGGCGGGGAGAGTGTTAAGACACGGTTCGGATTAAAAAAAAAACTGTTCTTTAAAATATTGCGCATTGAAATTTTCGGGCTAATTTGTCCCGCGACGCAGTATATCGTTGTACTAAGAAAATGAGGGTTGATCGGTAATTCTATTTGCAAAAACAAAGTAAAACAACCTGGAAGCCACTGAAACTGGCACCCCCAGGCACCCCCTAGGAAAAAATCCTAGATACGCCAATGATGATAGCTGATAGTTTCCAGTTGCAATTAAAACTAATTTCAACGTTCCATTACAGTATCTGTTTCTTATAAATACACTTTAAATCTCATTTTTCTATGATGATAGGCTAAAGTGGGGCAAATTGGACAACTCTTGAAGATGGTTCTGGTGATAACAGATTTAGCGCTTTTTGTTCATGCAAAAAAAAAAAAAGAATTCAAATCAGTAACAATAAAAATCCATTCATAATCATGTAAAATCCACAATTTCCAGCAGTTGTTGGGGCATATGGGGCAATATAAGCATTTGAAGGATCTTTAATGTATGGTAATTTTCTATCAACCTATAATGGCACCTGCAGCTATTTTCAATGATCTACAGTCGTGTTAGTTATTTGAAAGTACATTTTGATTCTCTTTTTGTATGAAAAAGGGCAAAATGGACCACTTCCCGTGCTGTGCGGTGAATAAATTTCTCGTACTTTTTTACGTCAGAAATGGTCAACTTCACGTAACGAAACCAGCGGCGTTAAAAGATCCGTTTTTGGGTCGATTTTTCCTAATGTGCAGTGGTTCAGTAGAGAATTTTCCGTTCGACGAAAACTTTTCACCGATTGGAGTGGGAATAGAACTCACACAATGCAATGATATTTTTTTCTTATATTTGCAAGGGCGCTTATACTGGGAGTAAACTTTTTTTTATCTCATGAGCTGGTTAGTGGTTACTCAATGAGTAACTTCGAAGACACCACTGGGCATAAGCTTTAACAGGTGTTGTACGATATTCCTTCATGCATATTTCTGCTGGAAAGAAATAAACCAATATTAATAGAGTTTAAAGCATAATTCATTATGTTGCTCATCAATAAATATCCCGTACACTCAATTTAAAACTCAAAATTCTATTTCAAGCGTGAGCTCAAATACGTGCCCCATTTAGAAAATACCACCCCCATTAATCATCATCATTTCCTGCTTTTCTTTCTTCTCCTCTGGTTCTGCCTCCAGATGACAGTGTCCAATGCGACGCACGTCACCCTGCGGAATGTTGGCTTCAATCTGTCCGGCAACTTTACCTGCGAGGTGACAGCGGACGCACCGTCCTTCTACACCGGCGTGGCCACCAACGTCCTCACCGTGGTCGGTAAGTATCAATGCTGCTGTGCGGAGTGGTTGCCTACCTACGCATTTTCGTTGAATCACACGGGGATACACACCACACCTTTCGTTTAGGACTAGGTAGTTGGGAAAACTTTTGGTCACCATCTTGTGTCTTGGACGGTGGGTGTCCATCGTTCTGTTTTCAATTCATGATCTTGCCGGACAAAATATAACCGTAGAAATACAGTAAATACTGATGATTGCAAAGTTCGATGAAATGACAAGTTTTGCTCAAGTGAGGTCCTAAAGCGCAACGATACATATAACAGTAAAATAACAATACGTCCAATTGTTACGAACATGCACCATTTTTACCCGGGTTATCCCCGTGGTAAGCCCATTTGGCGCCAACTTGATGTCGTCGTCGTCGTCAAGCGCCTCGTCGCGTCCTCTTCGAAGAGAAGGGCCATTAATTAGTTTGGCTTTTCCGCTGCTTGAGCACTTTTTCAACAGGCTCGGCTCCGGCTCCGGCTCCAGCTCGGTTTCAAGTGGCCACCCGGTCCCACCCATTCCGCCATTCGACTCCCACCAGGGAGCCTGCCAGGTGAAATATCTCGTGTTGAATGAGTCACGACAACGGCGTGGCGGTGGCAGCCACGCCGATAAGAGAGGAAGATGAAGTGCGGCGAAAAATTGCCCCCATTTGAATCTGTGAAAGCGAGAGCCATGCGTCGTCGGTCGCTGTCTGGCTGGCTGGCTGGTCGCTCGCGCTGTCATCCTCCTCCCACCATCGTGGGAAAGCCAGGTGAAAATTTATGTTCAACAGCACTCGGAATGCTAATGGGTATTTTGGGACAGCCTAGCGATACGTTTTTCTTCCGTTTTGTGGGGGACGGGGACATAATTGCATTAATCTGGGGCCTGTGATGCATGGGTGGTCCGAGAGGGGGATGCGAAAAGTGCTTTTTAGATGGCGTTCTGTTTTGGGACACGAGGCTTTGGCTAAAGAAAGAACAAGCAACGTGTAGGTAGACGTTCTCAGCAAACGTAACGGTATGAGAACTTCATCTTATGTCCATTTTCTATAGAATCTGGCCTTGGCTGACTTGACAAAGAGAGAAACACACTCTCTGTACATAATTGAACGATTTGCTTTTTTTACGATGGCCATCCAGAAGTGAAGTTGATAGTCTTGATATGAACACCTACATAAGTTGTCATAGCTCTGCAAAAAGGAATAGCGTGTAACCTTCATTGAGCCTCGCTTGAAATGCTTCGTGTTATCCATATTTCACCGTTGAAAATTATATCTCCAAGGTAATGAAAAGAAGTTATGATTAACCTATAACTTTTTACTCTAAAGCAGTATAGATGCAGCACACAATTGCAGCAGATCAAGTACTGTACTTCCAATAGTGTGTAAGGGATCTTATACCTACTCATAACTGAATACACTGGAGGGATTCCGGGAGAATCCCTGGAGGGATTCCGGGAGAATCCCTGGAGGGATTCCGGGAGAATCCCTGGAGGGATTCCGGGAGAATCCCTGGAGGGATTCCGGGAGAATCCCTGGAGGGATTCCGGGAGAATCCCTGGAGGAATTCCGGGAGAATCCCTGGAGGGATTCCGGGAGAATCCCTGGAGGGATTCCGGGAGAATCCCTGGAGGGATTCCGGGAGAATCCCTGGAGGGATTCCGGGAGAATCCCTGGAGGGATTCCGGGAGAATCCCTGGAGGGATTCCGGGAGAATCCCTGGAGGGATTCCGGGAGAATCCCTGGAGGGATTCCGGGAGAATCCCTGGAGGGATTCCGGGAGAATCCCTGGAGGGATTCCGGGAGAATCCCTGGAGGGATTCCGGGAGAATCCCTGGAGGGATTCCGGGAGAATCCCTGGAGGGATTCCGGGAGAATCCCTGGAGGGATTCCGGGAGAATCCCTGGAGGGATTCCGGGAGAATCCCTGGAGGGATTCCGGGAGAATCCCTGGAGGGATTCCGGGAGAATCCCTGGAGGGATTCCGGGAGAATCCCTGGAGGGATTCCGGGAGAATCCCTGGAGGGATTCCGGGAGAATCCCTGGAGGGATTCCGGGAGAATCCCTGGAGGGATTCCGGGAGAATCCCTGGAGGGATTCCGGGAGAATCCCTGGAGGGATTCCGGGAGAATCCCTGGAGGGATTCCGGGAGAATCCCTGGAGGGATTCCGGGAGAATCCCTGGAGGGATTCCGGGAGAATCCCTGGAGGGATTCCGGGACAATCCCTGGAGGGATTCCGGGAGAAACCCTGGAGGGATTCCGGGAGAATCCCTGGAGGGATTCCGGGAGAATCCCTGGAGGGATTCCGGGAGAATCCCTGGAGGGATTCCGGGAGAATCCCTGGAGGGATTCCGGGAGAATCCCTGGAGGGATTCCGGGAGAATCCCTGGAGGGATTCCGGGAGAATCCCTGGAGGGATTCCGGGAGAATCCCTGGAGGGATTCCGGGAGAATCCCTGGAGGGATTCCGGGAGAATCCCTGGAGGGATTCCGGGAGAATCCCTGGAGGGATTCCGGGAGAATCCCTGGAGGGATTCCGGGAGAATCCCTGGAGGGATTCCGGGAGAATCCCTGGAGGGATTCCGGGAGAATCCCTGGAGGGATTCCGGGAGAATCCCTGGAGGGATTCCGGGAGAATCCCTGGAGGGATTCCGGGAGAATCCCTGGAGGGATTCCGGGAGAATCCCTGGAGGGATTCCGGGAGAATCCCTGGAGGGATTCCGGGAGAATCCCTGGAGGGATTCCGGGAGAATCCCTGGAGGGATTCCGGGAGAATCCCTGGAGGGATTCCGGGAGAATCCCTGGAGGGATTCCGGGAGAATCCCTGGAGGGATTCCGGGAGAATCCCTGGAGGGATTCCGGGAGAATCCCTGGAGGGATTCCGGGAGAATCCCTGGAGGGATTCCGGGAGAATCCCTGGAGGGATTCCGGGAGAATTCCTGGAGGGATTCCGGGAGAATCCCTGGAGGGATTCCGGGAGAATCCCTGGAGGGATTCCGGGAGAATCCCTGGAGGGATTCCGGGAGAATCCCTGGAGGGATTCCGGGAGAATCCCTGGAGGGATTCCGGGAGAATCCCTGGAGGGATTCCGGGAGAATCCCTGGAGGGATTCCGGGAGAATCCCTGGAGGGATTCCGGGAGAACCCCTGGAGGGATTCCGGGAGAATCCCTGGAGGGATTCCGGGAGAATCCCTGGAGGGATTCCGGGAGAATCCCTGGAGGGATTCCGGGAGAATCCCTGGAGGGATTCCGGGAGAATCCCTGGAGGGATTCCGGGAGAATCCCTGGAGGGATTCCGGGAGAATCCCTGGAGGGATTCCGGGAGAATCCCTGGAGGGATTCCGGGAGAATCCCTAGAGGGATTCCGGGAGAATCCCTAGAGGGATTCCGGGAGAATCCCTAGAGGGATTCCGGGAGAATCCCTAGAGGGATTCCGGGAGAATCCCTAGAGGGATTCTGGGAGAATCCCTGGAGGGATTCCGGGAGAATCCCTGGAGGGATTCCGGGAGAATCCCTGGAGGGATTCCGGGAGAATCCCTGGAGGGATTCCGGGAGAATCCCTGGAGGGATTCCGGGAGAATCCCTGGAGGGATTCCGGGAGAATCCCTGGAGGGATTCCGGGAGAATCCCTGGAGGGATTCCGGGAGAATCCCTGGAGGGATTCCGGGAGAATCCCTGGAGGGATTCCGGGAGAATCCCTGGAGGGATTCCGGGAGAATCCCTGGAGGGATTCCGGGAGAATCCCTGGAGGGATTCCGGGAGAATCCCTGGAGGGATTCCGGGAGAATCCCTGGAGGGATTCCGGGAGAATCCCTGGAGGGATTCCGGGAGAATCCCTGGAGGGATTCCGGGAGAATCCCTGGAGGGATTCCGGGAGAATCCCTGGAGGGATTCCGGGAGAATCCCTGGAGGGATTCCGGGAGAATCCCTGGAGGGATTCCGGGAGAATCCCTGGAGGGATTCCGGGAGAATCCCTGGAGGGATTCCGGGAGAATCCCTGGAGGGATTCCGGGAGAATCCCTGGAGGGATTCCGGGAGAATCCCTGGAGGGATTCCGGGAGAATCCCTGGAGGGATTCCGGGAGAATCCCTGAAGGGATTCCGGGAGAATCCCTGGAGGGATTCCGGGAGAATCCCTGGAGGGATTCCGGGAGAATCCCTGGAGGGATTCCGGGAGAATCCCTGGAGGGATTCCGGGAGAATCCCTGGAGGGATTCCGGGAGAATCCCTGGAGGGATTCCGGGAGAATCCCTGGAGGGATTCCGGGAGAATCCCTGGAGGGATTCCGGGAGAATCCCTGGAGGGATTCCGGGAGAATCCCTGGAGGGATTCCGGGAGAATCCCTGGAGGGATTCCGGGAGAATCCCTGGAGGGATTCCGGGAGAATCCCTGGAGGGATTCCGGGAGAATCCCTGGAGGGATTCCGGGAGAATCCCTGGAGGGATTCCGGGAGAATCCCTGGAGGGATTCCGGGAGAATCCCTGGAGGGATTCCGGGAGAATCCCTGGAGGGATTCCGGGAGAATCCCTGGAGGGATTCCGGGAGAATCCCTGGAGGGATTCCGGGAGAATCCCTGGAGGGATTCCGGGAGAATCCCTGGAGGGATTCCGGGAGAATCCCTGGAGGGATTCCGGGAGAATCCCTGGAGGGATTCCGGGAGAATCCCTGGAGGGATTCCGGGAGAATCCCTGGAGGGATTCCGGGAGAATCCCTGGAGGGATTCCGGGAGAATCCCTGGAGGGATTCCGGGAGAATCCCTGGAGGGATTCCGGGAGAATCCCTGGAGGGATTCCGGGAGAATCCCTGGAGGGATTCCGGGAGAATCCCTGGAGGGATTCCGGGAGAATCCCTGGAGGGATTCCGGGAGAATCCCTGGAGGGATTCCGGGAGAATCCCTGGAGGGATTCCGGGAGAATCCCTGGAGGGATTCCGGGAGAATCCCTGGAGGGATTCCGGGAGAATCCCTGGAGGGATTCCGGGAGAATCCCTGGAGGGATTCCGGGAGAATCCCTGGAGGGATTCCGGGAGAATCCCTGGAGGGATTCCGGGAGAATCCCTGGAGGGATTCCGGGAGAATCCCTGGAGGGATTCCGGGAGAATCCCTGGAGGGATTCCGGGAGAATCCCTGGAGGGATTCCGGGAGAATCCCTGGAGGGATTCCGGGAGAATCCCTGGAGGGATTCCGGGAGAATCCCTGGAGGGATTCCGGGAGAATCCCTGGAGGGATTCCGGGAGAATCCCTGGAGGGATTCCGGGAGAATCCCTGGAGGGATTCCGGGAGAATCCCTGGAGGGATTCCGGGAGAATCCCTGGAGGGATTCCGGGAGAATCCCTGGAGGGATTCCGGGAGAATCCCTGGAGGCATTCCGGGAGAATCCCTGGAGGGATTCCGGGAGAATCCCTGGAGGGATTCCGGGAGAATCCCTGGAGGGATTCCGGGAGAATCCCTGGAGGGATTCCGGGAGAATCCCTGGAGGGATTCCGGGAGAATCCCTGGAGGGATTCCGGGAGAATCCCTGGAGGGATTCCGGGAGAATCCCTGGAGGGATTCTGGAAGAATCTCTGGAGGGATTCCGGAAGAATCTCTGGAGGGATTCTGGAAGAATCTCTGGAGGGATTCCGGAAGAATCCCTGGAGGGATTCCGGAAGAATCCCTGTAGGGATTCCGGGAGAATCTCTGTAGGGATTCCGGGAGAATCTCTGTAGGGATTCCAGGAGAATCTCTGTAGGGATTCCAGGAGAATCCCTGTAGAAATTGCAGGAGATTCCCTGTAGGGATTCCAGGAGAATCCCTGTACAAATTTCAGGAGAATCCCTGTACAAATTCCAGGAGAATCCCTGTAGAGATTCCAGGAGAATCCCTGTACAAATTCCAGGAGAATCCCTGTAGGGATTCCAGGAGAATCCCTGTAGGGATTCCAGGAGAATCCCTGTAGGGATTCCAGGAGAATCCCTGTAGGGATTCCAGGAGAATCCCTGTAGGGATTCCAGGAGAATCCCTGTAGGGATTCCAGGAGAATCCCTGTAGGGATTCCAGGAGAATCCTTGTAGGGATTCCAGGAGAATCCCTACAGGGATTCCAGGAGAATCCCTGTAGGGATTCCAGGAGAATCTCTGTAGGGATTCCAGGAGAATCTCTGTAGGGATTCCAGGAGAATCCCTGTAGGGATTCTGAAAGAATCCCTGGAGGGATTCCAGGAGAATCCCTGTACAAATTCCAGGAGAATCCCTGTACAAATTCCAGGAGAATCTAGGAAAATCCCTTCAGGGTATCTAGGAAAACCCTCTTGACAGGCCTTGAAACCCTTTCTAAATAGCCTTATACCCACGAAGCTTTTCTTAAACTATCCTGAAGCCCTCTAGACCCGGCGGGTGCTTCTGCTGTCCCCACAAGTTCTTTGAGACATTTTAAAACTCTTTTGAAACCCCAATTACGTTCTAAAACCCATGAGAATCGGCACCGAATTCCTTGAAGCTTCCAGAATCCCTTCAAAATCCATATAATCGCTTTGTTATGTACTGAAATTCTCTGAAATCCTCCAAAACTACTTGAGCTTTTCTGAATTCCTCTAAAACACCTTGAAACGTCCTTAATCCTCTCTTATATCCTTCTGATACCCTTCTGAAGCTCCACTGAATCATCTTGAATCCTTTAAACCCCGTGAGCTCACATGGAGCCCCTTGCACGTGAAGAAACGATTTAAGCTCCTCTCAAACCCTCTGAGACTCCAGTAACTTTCTTTTTGCTTGAAACCTCCTTAAGCCCCACGGTAGCCCCCTTTCAACCCCTGTTACGCTCTTCTGATGCACTCTGAAACCGCCTGAAAAGACATGAAATGCCGTGAAACCCTTCTTAAACCCCACTGCATCTCTTATGAAGCTACCCTAAGCCTCCTGGATCCCCCTGAATGCTTCGGGAACGCACCATGAAGCCATCCGAAACCCCTTCTTCTTCTTCTTTATTGCCCGACGTCCCCAATGGGACTTGGCTTGCCTCACTTCAACTTAGTGTTCTTTGAGCACTTCCACAGTTATTCATTGAAGGGCTTTCTTTGCCTGCCATTGCATGAATTTGTATATTGTGAGGCAAGTACAATGATACTCTATGCCCAGGGAGTCGGGAAAATTTTCCCGACTGGAACGGAAATCGATCCATAGCCTTAACCACTTCCGAAACCCTCTGAACAACAAATAGAAAAGTACCCTGGAATGTCACGAAATGCCCTTAAATCCTATTGCGAGTCCCATAAACTTCTCTTAAACGCACTGGAGCCACCTAAAGGCCGAAAATCGATCCAAATCCTCCTAAAGTTTTTGAAAATACAATGAAATTTCTGGAAATCTCCTTGAGATACCTATGAATCATGCTTCATGTTCTTCCAAAATATCCTAAATTCGTCCGAAGCCCTTGAGAAACATGTCGAAACCTGCTGGAAATTCTGAAATGATTTGAATCGCCTGGAGCCTCTCTGAATCTCCTTTAAAATATCTCTGATGCTCTTCTGAAAGAGTCTAATATCCCGTGGAACCCCCATACCTCCCTGAGCCCCTCTGAAATACCCTGAAACACCCTAAAATGCGATAAAATGCCATGCAGTTCTTCTGAACCCTCTCTGTACCGAACTATTTCACCGGTATGAGTACGTGTGATACTGCGTATGTCGTCTCTCAGGTCCATGATCTCGGAGCATCACTCCTCAACGCTTTCTGGAGCTCCGAGTACATAAACTCATCGATCTGGATAGTGACCCCCTTTTCTTCATCTTATTCTTCTTGCTTCTATACGTTAGGGTCCAAGAGACGCCTGCCCCAGCTTACCCTAAGTTTTTAGTGGTGGCAGAGGGCTTATAAGCCCCAAACACAATGAGAATGGCAAAACGGCAAACACGGAATATACTCAAACTACCGTCGCAGTTTTCAGTTTACCCCAGTAGTTCCTCCTGGAATGCCTTCAGGAGTTCCTTCGGGACTAGCCTGTGAGTTCCTTCTGTGACTCCTGGATGATTATTTCCTGTCTACTCGAAAAGTTCCATCCGGGATTCCTCCAGCAATATTTTCCCATATTCGTCCTAGAAGTGCTTCCAAACTTGCTTCAGAAATTTCATACGGAATTTCATCAGGTATTTCTTTCGGAATACTTCCAAAAATTTCTTTCTTGACAACTTCAAAAAGTTCTTTCGGGATTCCTGCAGGAATTGCTTGCAGCATATCTGTTGGATTTTATTTTGGGATTCATCCAAAAATACTTTACATGATTCCTCCAGGAACTCCTTCAGCGATCTCTCTCAGAATTCATTGTAGGATTCATTCTGCAACTCTTGTAGGAGTTCCTTCAGGTGTTTATTCTGCGATTCCTCCAGGAGGTCCTTCTAGGGGTCCACCTAGATTTTTTCCGGGATTTAAGCATAAACTGCTTCCAAGATTCCTTCAGAAGTTAATTTAGGAATAACTCTACGAGTTCCATCATAGGTTCTCTCAAAGTAACTCCCAGAACTCCTTCAGGAATTCTTTCAGCCGTTCCTGCTGGGAGTCTTCCGCGAGTTTCATCTGGGACTCCTGCAGAAAAGCCTTATAGACTCTTTTCAAGAATTGTTTGGAGGATTCCTTCAGGAGCTTCTTCCGGAATTCCTTAAGGTATCGTTTTTCGAGATTTTTTCTGGAAAGTTTTACGGGATTTCTTCATGAGTTCCTTTCAGACGAACTTTCGGAACTTCTCCGGATACTCTTTCCCTGACTCTTTTACGAATTCCTTCTAGCATTTCTTCCGGGACTCCTTCAGGAGATCCTTCTTAAAGTATTTCAAGCTTTTTTTCAGGATTCTTCTAGGAATTCCTTCTAGAATTCCGGTATTATCCAGAAAAAGAATAAAACAATACGGGGTTCCTCAAGAAGTTTTTCTAAGTATGTTGCTCTAAAGAAGTTTCTTCCGGGATTCTTGGAATATTGTAGGCGTTATTTCCTTGATTCCTTCCAAGATTACTTTAGCATTTGCTCCCGCGGTTCTTTCAGGAATTTCTCCCGGGATTCCTTCAGGAATTCACTCCGAAATTTTCTAGAAGTTCGTTCCGAAATTCTTCAGAAGTTCGTTACGAGATTTCTCCTGGAGTTTATTTCAGAACTCTTCTAAGAGATCCTTATTCCCTGTTGGACTCCGCCAGAAATTCTACGATTCTTCAAACAGTTTTTTCCTAGATTTCTCCAGGAATGCCTAACAAAATTTCTCTATGATATTCATCCAAGATTCATCCAGCAAATCCTTTAAGGATGCTCTTATAGTTCCCTCTAAGACGCTTCCAGGATTGCTCCAAGAGTTATTTCCAGAATTCATTGAAAAATTCTTTCAAAAATTTCTCTATAAATTCTTTTATTGTTTTCTGGAAAACCTGTATAAATAAAAGAAGGATCTCATAGGGATTTTTTGGTTTAACTCTAGGGTGAACTATGAATATCATTTTTACAAAATCCCGGAGGGTTTGGAGACTTGGTGACTCTGGGAGAAACTACGGAACGAGCCCTTGAAATAATTACGGAAGGAACTCTCGGTGGATTCCAAGAAGGAATTTCTGGAAGTATCTCTAAAGGATTTTCTGTAGAAATCCAGGAAAGATTTTTTAAGAGGAATCTCGGAAGGAGCTTTTGAGAAGTTGCGGTACGAACTATTGGAGGAAACCCTGAATATACTCTTAGAGGGGTATCTTTTTGGAAGGAGGGATTCCCGAGAGAAAATTCTGGAAAAATCCCGCATGGAATTCGTGGAGTCCCAGACGAAGCGCTTGGAAGAATCCACGAGCGAACGGCTGGAGGAATTCCGAGAAGAGTTTTTGAAGGAATCTTGAAAGGAACTCGTGGAGAAATCCTGAATAGGAACTCTTGAAATAATGTCGGAGAGCATTCCGAGAAAGATCCATGAAGGAACTCCTGCTGGAATGTCGGAGGAACTCTTGGAAGATTCCTGAAAAAAAAAAATCTGAAGGTACTTCCGTAGTAATTCCCGGTAGAAATTCCTGGAATTTCAAAGTTATTTCGGAATAAATTCTTGGAAGAATCTAGCAAGGAAAACCTATAAAAGGAGCCAACCAGGGAGAATTACGGAAGGAGCTCCTGCAAAAATCTTGTTAAAAATTCCTGGAATAAACTTCCGAGAGAATCTTGTTAGGAACTCCTTAAGCAATCCCGTGTGGAACTTCTGGGAAAATATCGAAAAAAAAATCCTTAAGAAATCCTTGAAGAAATTTGTGTGTGAATTATGAAAAGATTTGTTATTCCTTCATAGGATAAACTCAGAATCTCTAAAAAAAATACTAATGCAGAGATTTTAGTTATAAGACGGATTTCGCGCCAACTCGAACAAATGTTGGCAGCACCCTCTCAGATTACAACGAAACTTTCTTGGTGTGTAGACCTTGCCCAGATAAGCCATTTTGCATACTCATTTTTCTATTTTTTTTTCTCGACTGACTTTTGAAAAGGGCTAAACTTTTTTATGGATTTTTTAAAAATGTTTTTAATCAAAAAATGACTACTCCTACAAAAAAGTGTTGTATGGGTGATTATCACAAAATAAGTCAAATTTTAAGAAAAAAATACTGAAAAAAATCCAAAATGAGCCCTACACTGAAAAAAATCATTTCTAAAAATTCAAAGTTGATTTAAAAAAACTCCATTTTTGATTTTGATGAAATTTTGTCTCAAGACAGGTAATTATGTTCCCTACCAACCGTCCATACATCACAAGATGGGCACTTTTAAGGAAAAAAAGTTTTTCTAACAAAAGCTTTTTCTTGTTCGAATGATTTTTTTTCAGTGTATTTTGTTATCAACAATAAAACCAGTGAAGGCCATAATAATCCCAGAATCCAATGAAACTCAATTTTCTAGGAGATTTTGTGTTATTTATTATGTTATTTATTTAGGAAGGGTTTTCCTATACATAAAAAACTTCAAAATATTACAAATGTATTTTCTTAGGAAATGTAATGTTTGATCGCAATATGTATTGAAGTGCACTTTTAAATATACAATTATTTATAATTATGAATTTTTCAAATATATATATGTGTGTCTTAGAGCCAATTTCAAACATGTTCTTTTCTATTTTTTTCCGATCATACTAAATATTTTTGGTTCATCTTCTGAATTAGAATACCTGTTTGCCTTTACTTTGTCGCCAGGAATATGCAAAAAACTATGGAATTTCTGAGTGCCTGGTATTGTTTTGGCGTTATTATATATTTCTTCGAGATCTTCTGACATTTTAATGTACTGTTCAGTGGATACGTAACAGAAATTTAATTTAGTTATATTTTTATCTGTCTGTACAACTGCCCAGTTATATAACTCTCGTGGAGTTGTTATGGTATTTCCATAATCTCGAGCAATACTTGCTCTCTTTGCCATTCGCTTGAGAGTGCCAGCAATAGCATCACATGGACCTTTACCGTGGGACGTTGCAAAAAAAATGCCATTCTGCTCTTAATGCATGCTTTGACTGGAATCTACATAGACTAGCAAAGTTCTTCTTATTTTTATATTGTGATGCTGCCCCATCAGACATAAAATAAATTTTAGAAAAGTTCGTTAATTGTTTCATAAAATCTATCATTTTTGAGATGAACAACTGGACCGCAACTGTATCGTGAGCCATTACTTCCGATATGATAATGAAGCTAACATTTACAAGTTTATTATCTTTCATATAGTAAATTTCATATGGGTGTATTTTTGCTTGCGAGTTGTTCCAATGATATCCTTGAGCAGCGTTTTGAATTATGAATGAATAGTTTTCAGAGAAATCACAAATCGCAAGAATTTCATCATCCTTTAATGTATCTTTTTTATTTCTGAGAAATGATGATAGTTGTTTATGAATAAAGTCGTGTGTTATAAGTTTGTCAATTTTATCAACAAGATACGGAACAAATTCATCAACAGGTTTAATAATCGTTTCTAAATTACAGCGATCAGTATTCAACCACTGCTGAAATATAATCTCTTCTTTGTCATTTGATTCTAATATCAATGTAAGTTCCTCTTCAATGTGTTCATTACAAGCACACTTTTCACAAGCACGGAAAAAGCAATTATCTGTTCTGGTGGAAATATCGCAAAGCATTTTTTGTATTATTTCATCTTGTGACACAATTCTTATACTGTTGAACATTAAATTTACATTTTCATGAATATAGGGTGTCCCAGAAAGTATGGGCACAACTTTGTATAGCGAGAATACAATAATTTTTTTAACAAACAACAATTTTTATATTTTTGTATTTTTATTCAAAGTATTTTTATTGATACCTGTAAAAAAATCATTCATTTAAAAGTGTTTTTGTATGCAGAATGTTTAAAATGAAAAAAGAACTTTCAAAACTCCTGCACAACCTACTTTTTTACCGTTTTGCCAAATACACAAATTCGAAACAATTTTTTTGAATTTTTTTGGCATGATATATTCGAAAACATGTTTCCTCAGATGCTTGATTGAAATTTTTCATAAGAATATGGTTTGCCTGTGCGTGCTGGCTTTTCAGAATTTTGAGAAAATCGAAAAAATCGCTTTTTCTATTTCTGGATGAGACATGCCCACATACATTCGAGTTTTAAAACATGTTTTAACGAAAATTACATGAAATCAATTTACACTTAATAAAGCTGGAGTATTTATTTAACTTATAGGGAAATTTAATTGTCTTTTTCTGAATGCTGTGATACATATTTAGAAGCTCATTTTCAAGTATTTGAATTTCGGAGTTTCAAAAATATCGATTTTTGAGTTTGAATTAAATTTTCAGGTATGAAAGTATATGTTTTCAGTTCAATCCAATATTTGCATCATAGATACGCATGTAGAAAATCACGGATATATTTTTTGACATTTTTATCAAGCTTATTTTCATGCGTTGAAAATAATTTGTTAAGCGATGTTATTGAAAAATATAGCAATTTGTGCAGAAGCTTTTAAAGGTCTTCTAGGGAAAGTTCTACCGTATTCAAACGATGTGTAAAAAGCAAATTCTAATAATTGGCATTTGATGCTAATATATCAAGGCAGGATATGTGTGAAAACAAAGATTAATCATGCATCCGTTTCCAAATGGCAGAGCTTCGAAGTTGTGCCCATACTTTCTGGGACACCCTATAGTACATATGCATACATTATGTATACCAGTAGAATCAAGTAAAATACAATGCTTTGGTCGCAACTGTGTAAATACTGTGAAACCAATATTCACAGTTTTGTACATATCTACACAAATTATATAAGCCTCTTTGAGCGACATCATCAAAAGTCGTTTTTGAACTTGTTGTTTTTTTTTCCATTTCGAACCTCAGAAACAAAATCATTTGTTCCTGGCATTGGCCTGCTGATATCATTATCATCAAAAAATTCTCTTACTATTTGTTTTGTATCGTCATCAATACCATGCCCCCTTCTTTTTTCGGTGGTACAAAGAATACCCTGTTCATAAACAAGATCCTTCACCTGCCTCGCCATATACATTGGTGCGTTAAACTCTCTTGTGATTTTATTTACCGACCAAGACTTAGGAAGTACAGATAGTATTTTAATCTGTTCGCTTCTGTCAGTTGTAGGGTGATTGAACTTATCCTTTAACTGCATAATTATCTCGTCATACGCCTCCACTTTGCTAACATCCGTTGAATCTATTCCGAAGATATTTTTTCGAACTGCTTTCGTAATCTGCAATGATTTGTTTATGTTATATTCCATACTTCTCATGTTTCTAGATGAGATTGGCGATAAACTCAATGTTTCAGCAATGGTATTAAACTTCTCAATATTATGGGGACCCTGTAGTTGATCTGTTGACGGAATTGACTCCAATGATGCGTAGCCGCGTAGTTGCCGGCTAAGAATAGGACTACTAACCCCAATTCAAGGTGTCAAGCGACCCGTGCCGAGGAATGAGTGATCGAGGGGGTGAAAAAGATGCTCGATCTTTAACGGAGCCTGTGGGGCACCTGGGCACCCCCCACAGTAAGCTGTCCCTTGCCGCGTTAATGCAGAGCTCTGGCGTGGTGGACATTCTTTCTCGTGCGACTCGTGGGAATAAAATATGAGTAATAAACAATCTTCAAAAACAAGTGCAACAGGTAGTAGTGGTGCGATCAACCCCTTCGCAAGAAGCGGGTTGATACGGTCTCCAACAAGGAGAAGCGAGGAGTCAGGTGCTGGAAGCTGCTTACGCAGCTCAAGCGTGGGAGCTCCTGTCCACTCCACGGCAAGCCAGCCGGCGGAGGTTATGGACGGAGCATGGTTGCTGAGGGCCATCAGCCAAGTAGCAGGAAAAGGACGGCCCGCATTGGAGGTAGCTGAGCAGCAGCTTGGCAAAATTATCGACTTCGCGACAACTAAGTCGAATATAAGCAAGGACCTGAAAACGGCCTTGCTTCGGCTTAGAGCGTCAGTCGATGAGGCCAAGCAGGAGCACGCGGTCGCGTTGCTGGCTGCGGCAGCGGCGGAACCCGCAAAGGAGAAAGCCTCTAAGCTTACGCAAACGGAGGCCTTCTCCTTCGCGGGTAGTCCGAAGAGTGTGGAAGCGAATGCTCGTGACAAACGTGACAAGCATTCGCAGAAGCGGGCGAGGCAGCCGTCAGGTGAGGAGCTGTCTGGCGGTGCCCGCAAGGCCAGGCGCATAATAACCCCGAAAGCCGGTGGTTATGCCGGAAAGTCGGACCCCAGCCAGGGTTCCCGGAAAGCTGGGAAGGGTGGGCCTGAAAAGGCCGGCCCGTCTCGGATTGATGGGAACAAGGGGTTGCGACCAATGGTGGGCCCTCAGCAGCCACAGAGCAGGGCGGTCCAAGGAGAAGACCCTCCTTGGACAAAGGTGGAGCGGAAGAGGAAGAAGAAGGGGAATCCGCAGGTAGAAGCGCAGGTCGCCATGCCAAGGCGTAGGAAGGCAGGTGCCAGGCGCGAAAAAGGTGACGCAATCGTCATCAAGACCGAACAGTCGAAATACTCGGACGTCTTGAAGGCGATGAGGTGCGACGCCAAGCTCGAGGGTCTTGGAGCCGACGTACGCAGTATCAGACGTACTCGTACGGGCGAAATGATCCTGGAGCTTAAGCGCCAGAAGGATCACAAGGGCGCCGCCTACAAGAGGCTGGCAGAAGAGGTCCTTGGAGATGGAGTGGAGGTGAGGGCTCTTACGCATGAGGCGACTCTGAAGGTCAAAGACCTAGACGAGATCACCGAAGCGGAAGAGCTCGTCACGGCACTGCGGCAACAGTGCGATGTTCAGGTGGCCGCCACAGCCGTCAGGCTGCGGAAGGGGCCAGCAGGGACACAGATAGCTCTGGTTCAGCTACCTGTGGCGGATGTTAAAAAGTCCGTTAAAGTAGGGAGTATTAAGGTGGGCTGGTGTGTTTGTCACCTGACATTCCACGAGCCACCTGAGGTTTGCTTCAGGTGTCTGGAACCAGGACACAAGTCGTGGGACTGCAAAGGCCCCGACAGGCGCAAACTGTGTAGGCGATGCGGCGCTGAAGGTCATAAGGCCCAAAGCTGCACGAGTCCGCCCATCTGCATGATCTGTACCGGGAAAACCTCGAAAAACAGACATGCGATGGGTGGTCCAGGGTGCCCGGCCTTTAAGAAAGCCGCAGTGAGCAACAAATCACAGTGCAGGTAACGCAGCTGAACCTGAACCACTGTGATGCGGCTCAGCAACTGCTTTGTCAGGCGGTTTCTGAGTGGGAGACGGATATCGCCATCATTTCGGACCCATACCGAGTACCCGCCGGCAACGGCAACTGGGCCTCGGATGGGACCAGGAAAATGGCGGCGATATGGACGACGGGTAAATACCCCGTGCAGGAGTTGGTGTCTACTACCTATGAGGGCTTCGTGGTCGCCAAAGTAAACGGGGTCTTCTTCTGTAGCTGTTATGCGCCTCCGCGGTGGCCGATCGAGCGGTTCACGCAAATGCTGGACCGCTTAACGACCGTGCTAACAGGGCGAAGGCCGGTGGTAATAGCGGGTGACTTTAATGCCTGGGCTGTGGAATGGGGAAGCCGTTTCACGAACCAGCGGGGTCAGATCCTGCTAGAAACACTGGCCATCTTAGATGTCGACTTGGCTAACGTCGGTACCAAGAGTACCTATAGTCGAAATGGAGCGGAGTCAATTATTGACGTGACCTTTTGTAGTCCTGGCCTAACAAGTAGTTCGAACTGGAGAGTAGATGATGGCTACACTCACAGCGACCACCTGGCGGTTCGCTACAGTATCGACTACAACAACAGCAGACAGCGGATAGAAGAAGAGGCGGCTAGGCCAAGGCCAAGCCCTCGTAGGTGGAAGACATCATACTTCGACGAAGAGGTATTTAGGGAAGCGCTCCGCCGTGAGCGAAACTTACTCGGTTTAGACGGCGACGAGCTGGTAGCGGTGCTCTCACGTGCGTGTGATGCGACCATGCCTAGGAGAGTCCACCCTAGAAATGGGAGGCCACCGGCTTACTGGTGGACCGACGCGATTGCGGACCTGCGCCGCGCCTGCCTACGGGCTAGGCGGCGGATGCAGCGAGCACGATCAGAGGAAGAGCGAAACGAACGGCGGGTGGTGTTCGCCGCTGCAAAAGCCGCGCTCAAGACCGAGATAAGAGCAAGCAAGAAGGCCTGCTTTGAGGGTCTCTGTCAGAGTGCCAATACGACCCCGTGGGGTGATGCCTACAGGATCGTTATGGCCAAGACGAGAGGTGTGATGGCTCCTACAGAGCAATCTCCAGAGATGTTGGAGGGGATCATTGGAGGACTTTTTCCGCGTCATGATCCTAGTCCTTGGCCTCCTTTCGTAGGACAGCCGGGGACTGGGGCTGGCGATGAGGAAAGGGTCACCGATGTGGAACTTGCGGGGATAGCTAAGTCCCTTAGCGTAGGTAAGGCCCCAGGTCCGGACGGAGTTCCGAACCTGGCCTTAAAAGTAGCTATTGCAGAAGCTCCCGAGATGTTCAGGTCTGCTATGCAGAAATGCCTGGACGAGGGAGTTTTCCCAGAAGCTTGGAAGAGGCAGAGCCTGGTACTATTGCCAAAGGCGGGGAAACCACCCGGAGACCCGTCGGCATATAGACCAATATGCTTGATTGACACGGCGGGGAAGGTGCTCGAAAAGATCATCCTCAATAGAATGTTGAAGTTCACTGAGGGCGTAAATGGTCTCTCGAGCAACCAGTATGGCTTCCGGAAGGGGAGGTCCACCGTAGACGCTATCTTGTCGGTTACAAAAACCGCCGAGAAAGCACTCGAGCCTAAGAGGAGGGGAATTCGCTTCTGCGGGGTAGTGACTCTGGATGTAAGGAATGCGTTTAATAGCGCCAGTTGGGCTGCTATTGCCGATGCGCTCTTGCGTCTGGGGATACCGGAGTACTTGTACAAGATTCTCGGAAGCTACTTCCAGAATCGCGTACTAGTATACGACACGGAGGTGGGTCGGAAGTGCTTTCACATAACCTCAGGAGTCCCGCAAGGTTCCATCCTGGGTCCGGTGTTATGGAATGTCATGTACGACGAGGTGTTGAGGTTAGAGTACCCAGTGGGAGTGGTGATTGTCGGATTTGCCGACGATATTACGCTCGAAGTCTACGGTGAAACGATCGAGGAGGTGAAGTTGACTACCGACCACTCGATCAAGGTTGTGGAGGCGTGGATGCGGTCCAGAAAACTGGAGCTGGCTCACCACAAGACAGAGGTGACGGTTGTTAACAACATGCAGTCGGCGCAGCAGACGGAGATCAGTGTAGGAGAATGCACTATCCTGTCGAAGCGCTCTGTCAAGCACTTGGGCGTGATGATCGACGATAAGCTTACCTTCGGTAGCCACGTCGATTATTCCTGTAAAAGAGCCTCCACAGCTATTGCGGCACTGTCCCGGATGATGTCCAATAGCTCAGCGGTGTACGCCAGTAAGCGCAAGCTTCTGGCTAGTGTTGCTACGTCCATACTTAGGTATGGCGGCCCGGCGTGGGGTACCGCGCTAAGTACTGAATGCTACCGACGGAAGCTGGAAAGTACTTACAGGCTTATGTGTCTGAGGGTTGCAAGCGCGTACCGTACCGTGTCACACGACGCTCTCTGTGTCATTACTGGTATGGTGCCTATCAGCATTCTTATCAGTGAGGACATGGAGTGCTTCGAAATGCGCGGCACAAGAGGCATACGCAAAACTGTCAGGATGGTCTCTATGGTCAAATGGCAGCGCGCGTGGGACAGTTCCACCAAAGGAAGGTGGACCCATAGGTTGATACCGAGGGTAGATAGTTGGATTAATAGGCGCCATGGGGAAGTTTCATTCCACCTGACACAGGTCCTTACAGGGCATGGTTGCTTCCGACAGTATCTACACCGTTTCGGGCATGCGGATTCTCCCGAATGCCCAGTGTGCAATGGTTTAGAGGAAACGGCGGAACACGTGTTGTTCGTGTGCCCGCGTTTTCGCACAATGCGTGACCGCATGCTTGCCACATGCGGGGAGGACACAACTCCGGACAACTTGGTCCAGAGAATGTGTAGGGATGAGATTAGCTGGAATGCCGTTTCAACGGCAATCACCCATATCGTCTGGGAGCTACAGAGGAGGTGGCGCGTGGACTCGGAGAATGGCTAGTCCAGATGCAGTACAAGAGGTGGTCCAGGGGTTCGAAGTCGGCTTCGTAGGTCATACCGGTGCCCTGCGGTCGAGATCGACCCTTACAGCGATTAAGTGGCCGCGGAGAGGAAGTCCCGGTAGCGGTGCTGTCGTGGCGTCGGTCTACTGGGTTGGATCTGAGCCCGCGGTTGGAAAGGGGTCCCCGGCAAGGGTCGGGGTAGGTGAGACCCTGCTGTCTGCAACCTACGGGTGCATCTGATAGGGCCTGAAGGGTAGTGATACCCTTCCTTTGCGGGCAGGTCAGATCGGGTTGCACGTGGGCATCAGTTCTTGATGTCCGCTCAGCAGTAGGGCGCGGGCGGGGTTGACCCTGCCCGCCTTCCGAGGACAAAGGGAGTGGCGAGGACCACTCGGGAAACTGGCTAAGCGCCAGCATGCTACCGTGATGGACTCTCCAGTGCGAGTCATCGATGTTCGTTGCTGCTAGGCTACGGCAGCTAACCTTGAGGGTGCGATATGCACTAGCCCCTCTCTGAAGCAATACCTTCTTGGTGGTTCCGGAGAGACGTAGGGTTTGGCGACCATAGGAATGTGTTTTAGTGGGTCGAGGAGAGAGTAGTCCTGGCTTCTACCGGCATTGTAGAAGACGGCCTCATCCCCACACTACCCTAACCTTCCTGTTAGGGTGTCTGATGAGCAGATTTATCCCCCTATGGTTTAGAAGAAAAAAAAAAAAAAAAAAAAACTCCAATGATGGAATAGATGGTACCATATCTGTAAGATAAAAGTTAAGGTTAACAATATAATAATGAATGCAGTGGAAAGTTTATGATAGTTATTTATGCAACGAGTTGCAAAAATGATTTTTTTTTTCGCACAAGTAGTACATTTATCCAACGAGGCTTGCCGGGTTGGATAAATACGAAGAATACTGAAAAATGTAGTTTTGCAACGAGCTGCAAAATGAGTTATATAAAAGAAGCTAACACGTTGAAGGCTTACTTACCCAGCTCATGTTCAATTTGTTGACCACTCGTTGACGGTTCTGGTTCTGGAACATCATGATGTTGCTGCCCACTAAATGATGGTTGCATAGTTTCGTCGTTTCCATCCGATCGGCGTTTTCTCGTATTCGGGCTTCTGTTGTGACTTATCAATCCACGACATGACTCACAAATACTCATCGATTCGTCGATTTCATGTGTATATCCCATGGAATGAATTTTATCTATCAATCTTAATGACATGCCCCGTAGATTATGACGGTTGCACTTTGGATTGTTTATTTTTGCACTGCACTTGAATTTGTTGAATTTTGATTTATACGATTGATCCATTACTTTTCAGAACTGCCTTTAATAACCAAAGAGAAGTAACACGTTGAATGATACCGATTCATTTTCTTGTTTTGTTCATATTTGCTTTAGGTACAACTCTTGATTTGTTTTTTTTTTTCGATTAGGTAGTTCGAATCTAATAAATAGCCTTACCTAATATTAGGTAAGAACATGGGGTAGAAACGTTTGGGTAGAAATTACAGCAGCACGTATGAAATGCGTGTTCTAATTGTATATTGTTTCGTACTTCTAGAGTGCTGCTGCGTGAATATGGGTGCATTGCATTGTCGCATATGACTTAATAGGTTTCATTGCACTTTGAGATTACTAGATAACCTTCACTGGTTTAGTTTGTTTTAAAAAAAAAAGACACTGAAAAAATAATAATTTGTACATGAAAAAGTTTTTGTTAGAAAACCTTTTTTTCCTTAAAAGTGCCCATCTTGTGATGTATGGACGGTTGGTAGGGAACATAATTACCTGTCTTGAGACAAAATTTCATCAAAATCAAAAATGGTGTTTTTTTTTAAATCAACTTTGAATTTTTAGAAATGATTTTTTTCAGTGTAGGGCTCATTTTGGATTTTTTTTCAGTATTTTTTTCTTAAAATTTGACTTATTTTGTGATAATCACCCATACATCACTTTTTTGTAGGAGTAGTCATTTTTTGATTAAAAACATTTTTAAAAAATCCATAAAAAAAAGTTTAGCCCTTTTCAAAAGTCAGTCCAGATAAATTTTGAAGAAACTAAGTATGCAAAGTGGCTTATCTAGTCTTGGTGTACATACCCAGAAAGTTTCATTGTAATCTGAGAGGGTGCTGCCAACTCCGAATACGATTTGGGGCGAAATTCGTCATAAGTCTGAAGTAGCCCTTCTGTGATGCCTGGCTGGGGCCTGAACCACATGCTTTGTTGTTCTTTGTTTTCCTTTTATTTTGGAGTTAACACTCGTGAGGACTTGCCATTGCAGTCGTATACGGCGCTAATAATTCGAGAATTTCCACCTGCTATCGCTCATATCGTCTCGGAACTACAAAGGAAGTGACGCGTGAACTCCAGGGGTGGTGAGCTCTTTTTATATTGTTTCATACCTCACTTTTTCATGATTTTAGTTTAGAGTGGATTTGTGTACGTGCAATTCGATTTCTATCCAAATTGATCAAGTGGTGAGCTCGTTTCATGCTATTTTTCTTTGAGGTTTTTATTATTCGGCAATCGGCATATCAATCGAAACATCCTTACCCGAGATTAATACATAGTAACAAAGTCAATAATCGCAAGGTACAGATAAAGTAGATGGACTAGGTCCTTTTTCGTCCCAGACGCCACATTACCCTAACCGGACGCTCTCTAGGGGCTCAGCATAATTCAAGCAATAAAACCTTCATAAAGCCCTTCTTCACGATCACGAGAAATGATAAGAAAAGTGCCAAAATTGAGAGCACTTCCGCTAATAAATTACCCTCTTTAAGGAACATCCGCTTCAATTTCCCTCCCTCTTCGGCTTCAAAGCATATTGTGGGAAGCGAATCTTCGTCGCCTTCGACCCCTATCTATCAACCAAGCCGCTCACCTTGGCAGAAAGATAGCTGTAGCTGGTAAAGTGAGGCCGCCGGCCGCCCCGTCTGAAGAGGATTCAAAAATTGCCAGAAATTGAAAAGTTTTCCATATTTCGCTGCATAGCGCTTCGCGCATCACTCTTGCAGACTTCTTTTCTCCAGCCCGCAGGATAAGGATGATGAGATGGGAATCTATTATCAGCTCATTTTGTGCTTAACTGCCTCCAGCGCATTGTGCTCATGAAAAATTGAGGAGGTCAATTTGAGGGAAGATTATATCAGCATTATCTTGGTTAGAGCTGGAAAATTATTGCGACAAAGGGTGTTAGCTCAAAGGATGTGTGTTGATTCACGCAAATTAACAGACAGCTACAAGCGCTAATCCAATTACTCGTACGAGTTATGTGCGGCTACTGTGGCAATGGCCATTGTAATTAAGTTGATCGCTCTTCAAAATCCACTTAAATAACACCGGCAGGCACACACACCCATCAGTCCAGTCCAGTCCGGTGCGGCGTCTGGGAGCGGAGCGAGTGTTTAGCTCATTTACCTACCCGGGCACTATTCCAGCAAGCTGTCACCATCATTAATCCGGCATTTAATATGAGGGATGTACTTTAAATCGCTCTGCTGAGAACTTGAGTCGTCGGAAAGGTGCTTCCCAACTCGAACCGACTCGACTCGGCTGCACTATCGGAGAAAGGGAAGTCTGAGAAACTGTCCTTAATTTATCAACCATGGCATAATTTATCATTTTCAACGTGGCACCGGCGGCGGTAGACAGCAGGATGCTGCCTTTGTTGTCGGTGCGCAGTGGTTTATAATGTAAATGTTTTAGTCATGTATCTTCGATCTCAATTTTTAAATTTTACCAACATTTGTTTTGAAATCGTCAATCTTCAATCACCTCTCAGGGAAGTGAGATAGCAAAGTCACTCATCAAGATCAGGGCCCTTTGTAATTTCTGACACAATTCTCCATGAATTTTTGACGGGCTTTCTGTAATTTCTTACAATTTTAACATAGACATCTACAATAACTTCCCATGGAATGCTACAATATTAAAGGGGCCCAGATACAAAAAGGTGTAAGTGACACATTCCACGCACTTCTACGCCAAGGGTGTGAAATTTCAAAGTGATTGTTTTGCCTCAAGCTTTCCAGCATATGAAAGAGGGTAGATTCAATCTTAGGAAATCCATTTGTTTTACTTAAAATTTCACTGGTAACTTATTTAAATAGTTAGGTGAAGTAATAGCATTTTATGTAAGAAAAATGAAATTTTTCAATGATAAGTTTCTAATATGCCTGCTTGCATATGAAAGTTCAAAAACATTATACCTATTTTTTGTAAATGAAGTATAATAATGTATATTTTATACACCCAAAGGCAACTTATCATAAAAATGGGTTTAGATATGTTTTAGGCACTTTTTGCAATAGCCGCAATTTAATGGTGTCCCGTTACGAAAATAGCACATTTGTTGTAATAACTAATTTATTACGAACTTTAGAAAAATTATTTTCAGGATTCTCTTAGTACTCGTGGAGAACTTTCTTCCAACACATGGGTTACCTTGATCGACGCTTTATCTCAGGCGTTACAATGGGTACGTAGACATGGTGTCCCGTTACGAAAATTTTAAAGACATTCGTAAGTGGATAAATATGTTTGGTTTGATCAAATATTTAACCTAGAAACTGTAACCATGATGAAACGATATTGTAGGTGGTATATATTTACAATATCCTTCTTGGTGTAACGGCCCTACTGGAACAAAGCCCGCTTCTCAGCTCACGAAAACTACGTAAAGAAATGGCATTCTGATGGATCAGTATAACAAGTGATATTTTATTAAGTTTTGTTGTGACAGCATACTCTTTGAATGCTATAACCTTTTTAACATGTCCTATGAATTACCACCATGATGTATAAAAAGGCTTATAGAATCACAAAACATTCAAAACATGAAAATCCCGAAGTGATGGTTGGCATTCCTTTTTTACCCCATCAATCACCGTATAATTTACTTTTATGACGACAAACATATTTTGAAGCTTATATTCTTATTGAAAATAAAAAAAAAAAATGTAAAATGCATCACAAAAATTGCATTGCATTACTTTTTTTGACTACATAAATTAGTAACCATTGATTAAAAGTCTAGCGACCTCCCTCTTGTCATTTTGGTTGTCAGCCTTTTTTTCTTCTCGAAATCCGTTTGTTTGTATTGTTACTGGTTGTCGTTAGCTAAATATCAACGGAAAGCCCCCATAATCCCATCGCTTCCAAAATAAAACATTGTTTTCTCTAACCTCGACCAACCCGCGAGTTTAACGGTTCCCCAAAACTAACATAGTATAAAAGAAAAATCCCCTTTAAAATGTAAAATTTATTTCAAATAAAATTAGTTCCTTTATTCCCAAGGCGCATGAGTCTATAAATAAAGAATTAAAGCAACATGCGACATATGCTTGAAAAGAATGTGTTGGAAGAATGTACTATAGATATCATTAAATCTTCTTCGGATCATTATAATGTAGAATGTGGGAAAACCGCGAAGATAGATACGTCGCACAACCATAGTTTTGGAGATACAATTAAATTTCACGTATCCGACCCCCGATAACTCATTTTCAAAATACTGGCATTTCGTCAATTTTCATCCGATTTTTTTTAATTGCTCTCGATCGATCATAAATTGGTGCTTATTTATTACACTCAAGTGACCATGTATTATCCGGAACCATTTGGGAGATATTCCGGGTTGTACTGTGGTCAGGGGGTGGGGAAGGGATCTGTTTTGCAAATGGCTAAAAGTGATTATTTCGTGTGTGTTATTGTGTTTTAGAGGCCCCCGCGGAACCTGCTCCTGGTGTTACGGAGCGGCCATATTAGTTGAAACATACTTAAGTCATTTTTTTCTATCCCATTCTTTCGAAATCATGAAGATTGACACGTCGCTCAGCATGTTTTGGTTGCCAACTAGAAATGTCCTCGATGACATCCCTGTGGAACCTGTGCTATATGTTCCGGGGTGGCCAAATTAGTTGATACATACTTCAGTCTATCGTTTCTGACTCAGTCATTCGAAATCATGGAGATTGATATGTCGCACGGCATGTTTAGGTTGAAAACCAGAAGTGTCCCCAATGAGGCCCCGCGGAACCTGTCACGGGGATTCGGATGGGCCAACTTATTCCAATCTGGTTACAGCAACTGTGTTTCACTGTTCGCAACAAAAATTTCGCTGAAAATCGATGGTTCAAATACAACAAACTTCGAAATAATCTCTTTTAGCCATTTTGGCAACCCCCTGACCCCTGCACAATCCGGAATATCGCCGGAATGGTTCCGAATATTTAACGGCCGCTTGAGTATAACAAACTCGCACCAATTTATGATCAATTGAGGGCGACTTCAAAAAAATCGGATGAAAATTGACGGAATTTTGAAAATGAGTTGTCGGGAATCGGGTACGTTAAACCTTCAAACAGGTTCTCCAGGGCTCATGCCGATGGGCACCATAGGGCAAGAGCGGATTTGAAGGCATATTTGTGTCCTGTCGGACAGCTACCATCTGTCTGAAAAACATTGCCGAAGACACCAACATTCTATCTAGCAAAGCATTTGATCTACAACTAGATGTCTTTAGCCGTAACGGGACACCATTAGCAAAACACTGTTTTCACGCGAGCGTAACGCTGCGCTCCCAAAACTAAATCAAGAATATTTCCGAAACTATACATTTCTCAGTAAAACTCACTTCGGCAGTCTTGTTCACATCAATCCAAAGAAGGAATGTCTAGAAGACTTTATTATTCAAAACCTCATAACAGAGCTGATATACGCATTTCAGTTTGAAAATTTTAAAAAGAAGATTTCTGCGATGGTGTCCCGTTACGAAATGTAACATGTTATATTATGTAAATTGAAACCAAAACCCCATAGAACAAGTATTGCATCAGGAAGTACATCTAATAAGCTTGTTATAAAACCTGTTAAACCATATGATCATGAACATTGCATTCGATTGCAGACATCATTTGTTCACCAAAGTTAGTTCCTCGCGGTGTCCCGTTACGCTGGAATGTGTCAAGTGACCATTTTGTTGATTTTGAGTTAAACATATACAAAATTATCCAAGAACTCTCAGCGAACTTCTCAGGATATTCCACGGAAGTCTGCAATAATTCAAGAAGAAATTCTCCATGAATCCAAATTGAAATCTCCAAGAGCTCTTTTCAGCATTCTTCTAGTATTCCCCACATGTAGCATATAGAATTTTTCACGAAATTGTGGTTGGATACATTCTCCTAGAATATTATTGGCAATCTGCAAGAGTTCCTTTTATAATTCTCATGTAGTACCTTATATAATTCTTAAAGACATCTCTAGAAATTGTCGTTGAATTTAACATGGAATCCTCTTGTAACTACCCACGAAATTGTTCAAGATTTATCTAGGGATTAATGTTCTGGACTCCAAAGAATTCAAAAAAAAATCGCAGAATTCCAACGAGAGTTTCTCAAAATTCCACACCGTATTCTCCCAGTATTCAAAAAAGCATTCTATTTGAAATTCGAAAGGGATTCTCATACAATTAAGGATATTGTATTTGAACTTCAGAAAAAAAAATCGCGAAATTTAAATGAAAATTCGTCAGCGAGAAGTGTCCCAGACTTCAACGGCGTTCTCTGAGAAATTGAGTGTAAGTTCTCTTAGAATTCTTGAACAAATTGTCTAGGAATTCTAAGGAAAATTCTCCCCAAATTTATGAAACCTCTAACGGAACATTCTTCTCTTCAAATTCTTGAAAAACATTCTCTTTAAATTTTCGAGGGAATAATCGTAGAATTGAACAGCGAATTCTCACAGAATTACAGATAAATTTCTCTCACATTTACAAGTTTAATTCTATAAAAGTTCTAAGAGGGACTTTCCAACAATTCTAACGGGAAATTGGCTCGGAATTTCAAAAAAAAAAATATATACCAGAGTTGCAATAAAAACTGTCAGGCCTCCACCGCGAATGGTTTCAGATTTCAACGAGGCTCATTATTGAATTCCAGTGAAGGTTCTTTCAGAAGTCTAGATCAAATTACTTGACTTTACTTGACAGCTAGCGCCACCTAGCGCCGAAATCACCAACTAATTGTTGAATCATCAGTTTGCTTTTGACTTCCAGAAGAACTTTGCCGAAGACGGCACTATTCTATCTGCTCTGGATCTCGAGATAGCAGAGTTTGAAGCTTTTCTAGACAATTAGCGCCACCTAGCGGCAAAATCACTAACTAATAGTTGAATCACCAGATTACTCTTGACTTCCTGAAGTACTTTGCCGAAGATGGCACTTTTCTATCTGCTCTGGATCTCCAGATAGCGGAGTTTGAAGCTTTACTTGACTACTAGCGCCACCTAGCGTCGAAATCACCAACTAATTGTTGAATCATAATATAATATAATTCTATAAGAATTCCAAGAACAATCTTCCTTCATGTTTGATAAATATCTAATACTAGCTGTCCCGGCAAACTTTGTCTTGCCAAGCTGTGGTGGTTTGACAACTGGTAAGGTCATCGCAGCAACGCACTCTAGATTGATTTAATTTTGATAACGCTGAACTTTTTCCCGGTTCATCAAAAATCAGTATTTTCACAATTATTATACTTTTTTAAATGATTTTCGTAACTTTTTCTGCATATAAACACAGCCACCATGAATACGAATCAAACCCTGCATAAGTCATCCTGATCGGTTCACCCGTTCGTAAGTTTTGTTGCCTCAAAGGGACTTCAAACTCATTTTTATATATATAGATTTTAACGGTGCCTTCTAGGTTGATATTCAAAAATGAAATCTCTCAGTGGTCTCAAGGAAATCTTAGAATTTCCATGAGAATTCTCTGAGCATCCCAACAAGAATTCTCTAAGAACTCTACCGCGAATTTTTAGGGAAAATTCACTGATAATTCAGAAAGAATTTAAGAAAACATGTTCTCATAATTCCGGTAGAGGGTCTTGTATCAGAATTTCAGCGAGATTATCTTGGCTAAAATATAAACGACTCATAAAAAAGTGATCATTTTCCATAACAAAATCTGAAATTGCCAATAAAGAAGTAGGGGTGGGAGCAATATTAAACTATAAAATTTCCATAAACAAATCAAAAAGTGCATAAATAAATCAAAATTTTCCATAAATGATTGATTTTCGAGCAATAAAAAACGTCTGAATTTCCACGAATAATTCAATAATTGCAATAAATAACTACATTTTTTCCACCAAAACAGTTAAAATTTTTCATAAATAAATCTGATTTTTCCATAAATAATTTAAAAATTCCCAATTGAAAAACATCAAAAAAGCAATTGAAAATTTAGCAATAAATAGGAACTGATGAGCAAGGTAAAAGTACCGGCTGAGCCATGCGGCGAAGCCGCATAGAAGATTGAGGAACTGAGGCGGCAGAATGCCGCCGATGTTTCTGAAATCCGATGCGCCGTAACTGCGTCGATTCGGTTCTAGGCAATCCACAGATCCAAGAATTTGCCCGGTATAATGCGAACAGAGATGTTATCCCTTTTTTAAGTCCGGCGAGCGTTAGCGAATTCGGACAGCAAGCGATTGTCTGTTAAATTGCACAATAGTTTCAGTCTTTCTATCATAGTTCTATAAGCATTCGATCGGGTTGACCATGCCATTCTGCTTGCAAAGCTCGATAAGCTCGGCGTCTCCGAAGGCATGATCAAATGGTTCAGATCTTACCTTACAAACCGTCTTCTCAGCGTGAAAATCGGAACTGATGTATCATACAGCTTCACAAACTTCTCAGGTGTCCCGCAAGGCAGCAATTTAGGACCCTTACTCTTCTCAATATTCTTAAATGATGTTGGAACGGTTCTCCCAACTGGGTACCGCTCGTTTTACGCTGATGACGTTAAGCTCTATGTTGTCGTCCGTTGCATTGAGGATTGCATACAGCTGCAGAATCTAATCAACAAATTTGAAATGTGGTGTTCCGACAACTTTCTAACTCTGAGCGTCCAAAAATGCAGTGTTATAACATTTCATCATAAGAAGGATCCAATTATGTACGATTACCAGATGAACAGTGAAAGTCTCCAACGTGTCTACAATGTTCGGGATCTCGGAATTTCGCTTGACGCCAGCATAACATTTAAGCAACACTACGCGGACATTATTGCAAAAGCGAACAGACAACTAGGATTTATGTTCAAGATTGCCGATGAATTCCATGACCCTTTGTGTCTCAAAGCCCTGTACTGTGCACTAGTACGCTCAATCCTGGAATTTGGATCAGTCATTTGGTGCCCGTATCATTCAAATTGGATCGCGAGAATGGAAACCATACAACGAAAGTTTGTCCGTTATGCCTTGCGACATCTTCCCTGGAATGACCCAGCGAATCTTCCCTCTTATGAAGAGCGTTGTCATCTACTGGGTCTTGAAACACTCGAGCAGCGACGAACTATAGCACAGGCAATGTTTGTCGCAAAAATGTTAGCTGGCGGTATTGACTGTCCTGAAATATTAGGTCAACTCAACATCTACGCACCCGGAAGAATCCTACGTACCAGAAATTTTTTGCAACTCGAGAACCGGTCAGTGGACTACGGGATTTACGACCCGATCCGCTTCATGTCGGCACGATTCAACGAATTCTACCACTTATTCGACTTCCACGAAACTTCAACCACCCAGTTTCGCAACCGGATTCGACGAGAAATGCTTGAACAGCAGCGTCAATAGAACCAATTACTCATTATTGGTCAGGTGAGTCTCTGTCCAATAGCTTTACTGTTTTTGTTTTGTGCTGTACCTGTTGTTTTTTCTCGGTTGTTCCACGTCACCACTACGTCCATCGAGCGGCCTTCGCACCAAGGGATTTGCGGCATTCGCACTTGGGATTTGCTGAATGTTGTACTGCCAGATGTTTAGTTTTAAAGTGTCTCTGTTTAGTTTTTAATTTGTTTACGATTAAGTTCCAATATGTTTGTTATTTTAATTTTTGACTAGTTTGTAAGCCTAATTCATTGTTATATTTAAAAAGATATGGGGTTTTTGCGCTTTCTTGTTCTCGGCATAATGTGGCTGGCTCAAGGAAGCTTTTCCCCATCCTATTCATTAAGACCACAAAGGTCAGATGAAGTTAACAAATAAATACAAATACAAATACAAATAATGTAGTATGTTCGAAAATTTTTGTTGGAAAATATATAGTTTTTTATTGCAATTGTTGATTTATTTGTGGAAATTCTTACATTTTTTATTGCTAGAAAATCAATTATTTATGGGAAGTTTCGATTTATTTATGCGCTTTTTGAATTGTTTATGGAACTTTTCTAGTTTATTATTGCTTCCACTCCTAATTATATATTGGTAATTTTCGAATTATTTATGGAAACTTTTTAATTTATTATGGGACGATTAATTGGCTGCCGATTATCTTCGGATTTTTTTTTTTGATATTCTTTCAGAGTAGCAGCGAAAACTCAGTCCTGGTTTTTAGAGTTCTTAAGCAATTTAAATTAGAATCTTTTCTCTGATTCTCTCCGAAATCCAACGAAAATTCTCTTTGAACCCCACGGTGAATTCTTACAGAATTCTATAGAAATTTTTCTCAGAATCCAAGAAAGAAATCCAGAAAGAACATATTGTGTAAGAAGCTCAGAGAGAATTGCCTCGGAACTTATTTTAAAATTCTTCCAGAGTGGCAGAGAAAACTGAGTCCAGGACTCCAGGATTCTCTAAACATTCTCTAGGTTATTTATTTATTTATTTATTTATTTATTTATTTATTTATTTATTATCTTGTAATGCAAATTATCTAAGAATTCCAAGTAGAACCTTCCATCAGATTATTTCTTCCAAATTTCTTACAGAATCTTCTCTTAGAATTCATGAATAAAAATTTTTAGGATTGTAGAGCAAATAATCCCACACAGCGAATTCTCAAAGAATTTCAGAGAAAATTCTCTCAGAATTCCTGAAAGAATTCTATTAGAATTTCAGAAGGGATTCGTCCACAATTCTAGCGAAAAATTTTGAAATTTCAGAAAATTTCGGAAATTTCAGGGAATTATTCCAGAGTTGCAGGCCTGCCCAGAGAATGGTCTCGGTCTTCAGCGGGCCTTAGAACTCTAGAGAAAATTATTTACGAATTCTAAGAAAAATGTACCTTTAGATTCACGGAATCTAAACGTGAATTCTTTTACAATTCCTACAAAAATTTTCTCAGAATTATACCGTAAGGAATATTATTTTATATGAATTCTTTCCAATTTCTGAGTATTTTCAAATAACCTTCTAATCTTAGAATTCTTGAATCAAATGTTTCGGAATTTCAAAACAAATAATTCTAGAATTCCAACGAGAATTCTCTCAGAACTGTACAAAGAATTCTCTCAGAATTCCATAAATAGTTTTATTAGAATTCCAGAAAAGATTCTTCCACAATTCTAGCGGGAAATTTTCTCGGAGTTCCAGAAAGTTTCTGGAAATTATTCCAGAGTAGCAGTGAAAACTCCATTGGACCTTCACCGGGAATGGTCCCAGACTTCAAGAATTCTAGTTCAAACTCTCTCGAACTCTAGAGAAATATATCTTGGAATTACTAGAAGAATGTTCTTAAAGATTCATTCTTTCAAATTTCTAAAAAAAATCTCTCAAATTTTTCTACGCTCAGAATTCCAGAAGAAAATTGTCCAGTTATCTAGGAAATTATCTCAGAATTCCATAACGCATTTTTCCAGAATTCCAACTCGAATTCTCTCAAGACTCCACAGCTTCAAAACTTCAGAAAAAAAATCTCGGAATTTAAGTAAACACTCGCCTAGAGAAGCAGCGAAATACAGTCCAAGATTTCAGCGAAAATTGTACCTAGATTCAACGGGAATTCATTAAGAATTCCAGTGTAAGTTCTCTTAAATTCTAAAGAAAGTTGTCTAGGAATTCCAAGAAGCATCTTACTTTGGATTCTTTCTTCCAATTTTCTGAATTCTAAGAGAACCTTCTATTTTTAGAACTTTAGACGGAAATCTTTCAAAATTTTAGAAAAAAAAATAATTCCAACGAGAATTCTCTCAGAATTATGTGCTGTAGAATTACCAAGAAAATTCTCTCGAAATACCAGAAACATATTCCTCAGAATTCCAGACGGGATTCTCCCATAACTCCGGCGGAAAATTTTGGAAAATTATACCAGAGTAGCAGCAAAAACTCTGTCAGGCCTTCCAATGGAATGGACTCGGACTTCAACGGGGAATCTAAGAATTCCAGTTCAATTTCACCCAGAATTCTACAGCAAATTGGCTCAGAATTAAAAGAAGAATCGTCATTCAGATTCATTCTTTCAAATGATGAAAAATCCGTTCAGACCTTTCCTCTGTGAGAACTTCAGAAGAAAAGAATGCAGAAATCTAGAGATTGTTATCTAAGAATTCCTCAACAAATTTTACCAAAACTCTAAAGAGAATTCTCTCAGGATTCTACAGCTAAATCTCACCGAATTCCAAAGAAAATTCTCCCAAAATTCCAGAAATAATCCTTTCAGAATTCCAAAAGGGATTCATCCACAATCTAAAAGGGTGTTCATTCAGAAATTTGGATGATTTTTTAATGGAATTTCAGAGGTAATACTTCCAGAATAGCAGCGAAAACTCTGTCAGAAATCCAGTGGAAATTGTCTTGGGTCTCCCTGAATTTCTGAAAATTCTTTCGGAAGCTTCTACTCTTAGAATTACAAAAGAGAATGGTCTAGAATTCTAGAGGAAGCTACCTCAGGAATCCAACGAAAATTTTCTTACAACTCTGCAGAAAATTTTCCCAGGATTTCAGTAAAAATTCTCTCAGAATAAAAAAAATAATATTTTAGATTTCCAGAAGGGATTCTTCCAAAAATCCAGAGGGTATTGTATTGGAGTTTCTAAAGAAGCACAAACTCAGCCAGGATTGCAGAGCTCAACGGGAATTCTCCAAGAATTCCTGAGTTTCAAGAAAAATCTCTCAGATTCAGGCTTTCGACTTTCTTAAATTTCTTTCTGAAGAAAATCTTTCAGATTTTTTTTAGTAAATCATCTCAGAACTGCAACGAGATTACTCATAGAAGTTCAGAGCGAATACTTCCAGAATTCCAGGGGAAATTGTTCCTGAATTCCAGAGAAAATTTTCTGATTTTTTGAGAATTTCAAAAGGGATTCTTCCACAATAACAATAAGAATTCTATTGGAATTTCTAAAGATGTTTTTTAAGTTTCAAAGGAAATCCTTTCATTATAGTGGTGAAAATACTGTCAGGATTCCAACAAGATTTTATTCAAATTCCAGAAGGGACTCTCCCACAATTACAGAAGGTGTTTTACTTGAAGAGGGTATTTTCTCAGAGTTGCAAAAAACTAATCTTCTCGATTGGCAGGGAACATTCTGTCAGGATTGCAGTGGAAATTGTTCCAAACGTCAACAAGAGGAAGAATTTTGTCAAAATTCTCTCATAATGTCAACAAGTTTTTGTTTTCAGTAACCTAGCAAGAGTTCTATTAGAAATTGAGTTGGAATTATCCTTTCTTTGCAGCCCACTTTCGTTTTTTGGAATCCACTTTGAAGAAATGCTTAGAAATCGTTCACTTATCAGAACTTTCTAATCTACTTTAGCATTTAATTTTCTGTACATAATTCTGAAAACTTCTTTGGTCATTTATTTGATAATTGTTTTTAAAATTTCTCAGGCATTTGTTTTCATAATTGTTCTGGGAAATTCTTCGTGATTTTTTTTAATGCCCTAAACTTTTTTTTTGGAAATTTCTACCACAGTTTTTTTTCTACAATTCTATTGAGTATTCCTTTGGTAACTTCTTTGAGGTTTTTGAGTTTTTTTTTCGGAAAGTATTAATCAATTGTTCTTGGAATTCTTTTCACCATTTTGTTGTTATTTTTTCCTGGAGAATTTGATCGGAAATTTCTTCAATGATACTTGCGGTTATCGAGTTCTGAAATTTCGTTAGTAGCTCCTCTGGATTTTTGTTCGGCATCCTTTGAATCAATTTTGTAAGTCTCTATGAAATTTCTTGAAAATTCCTTCAATGACTTTTTCACCATTTTTCTTGTTTCCGTTTGTTATTCCTTTATAAATTTATTCAAACACCCGTTTGAAAACTTTGTTTTTGGGATTTAATTGGAACAATCCTTCGAAAGCGTCAAAACTTTTTAAGAATTATTTTTGCAAATGCATTAAAAATTTAGTCGAAAACTCTCCTATATTTTTCTTTTGAATTTCTTCGGCAATGCCTTCGGAAATTTCTCCCAACAATTTTGATAATTTGTTTTTTATCTGTATTAACGAGATTTTTAGCCATAGGCTAGTTCATCTCGGGACCCCGCTTTACTTTACTTCGATCTCAGGTCCTCGGCGTGATAGTCAAGTGTTCTAACCATCACACCAGGTCCGCTCCCCAATTTTGATAAATTTCTTCGGAAATTTCTTAAAGAGTTCCTTCGACAATTCCTTCTGTTACTCCATCGCAAATGCCTTCAGCAATTTCGACAGGAAATTCTGAAAAATCTTATGAATTTTTTGAGAAATTTTCAAAAGAGTGACCGGAAGAACCTACGAAGAGGAGCGCGCTAAAGAATTCGTAAAAAAGACTTGAGAAACTGAATGACCAAAACAATTTCCAGAAGAGTTGCCAAGCAAGTTTTTTGAATTTTTTTGTAGTTCAAAAGGAATAACTAGCAGCCCAAGTAACACACTTGTCACCGAAGAGTCACGGCGGCGCAGGTTTTTGTTGCGCATAAGTTATTGTGACTTACTTCTAACATATAAACACTTACTTGCTAGAAGTAAGTCACGGTAACTTCTGCGCAACAAAAACCTGCGCCGCCGTGACTCTTCGGTGACAAGTGTGTTACTTGGGAGATTTTCCAAAGGGAAATCCTGAAAAATTTTCAAATAAATTGCTGAATTTGTTGAGGCAGTTTCCAAAGAAATGCAAAAAAAAATTGCAGGATAAATTTCAACTAAATTTTGAATAAATTCCCAAAGAAATTAACTCAGGATGGCAATTTCTTTTGAAATATTTTGAACCTTTGGAAATACTGTTAATATTTGTTAGGCAATTTCTTTTGAAATTCCTTCGGCAACTCCTTCTGTAACTTTTTTTTTTAGTTTTTATTTTTGTGTATTTTAACTTAGATGCTAATTCTACACTCGCCTTCTGTAACTGCATCACAAATTCCTTTGGCAATTCCGTTTGGAAATTCCTGAATTCCTTTAGGAATTGTCTGAGAAATTTATGAAATAATGACCGGAAGAATTTACAAAAACGTTTATTGAAGGGATTCCTGAGTACTACGCTAAAGAAATTTGGAAAAGAATTCTCAAAGCAATTCCATGAGAGTTGCCGAACAAGTTTCTAACGATATTGTTGTACCATGTTCAAAAGGAATTATCAGAGAATTTTCCAAAGGGAATGCCTGAGTAAGTCTTAAATAAATTGCCAACGAAATCAATTGCTTAAGGAATCCTCAAAGGAATCGTGAAAGCAGTTTCCGAAGGATTTTGTTTTTCCAAAATAGTTTCCTCTGGAAATACTTTCGCAGCTTCTTAAGAGTTCTTTTGGACTTTGGAGATTTTGTTAACCATTTGTTATGCAATTTCTTATTTTGTCTTATTTTCTTTTGACAATGCCTTCGGAAAATAGCAATTTTAAAAAATTCCTTTAAGAGTTCCTTCGGCAATTCCTTCTGTAACTGTATCGCAAATTTCTTCAGTCATTCAGGCTCCGAATTTCCAAATAAATTGTCTGAGAAATTTATGAAAGAATGACCACAATGATTACAAAAATATTGCCGAATGAATTATGAGGAATAATTCCGAGAGTTTTTGGAAGGATTTCTTTAAATATTTACAGGAGAAATTCCCAAAAATGTGGCTCAAAATTTTACAAGCTCCTTGAGGCATTGATAACAAAATTCAAAAGGATTTACCAAAAGATTTTCCAAAGAAAATGCCTAAGGAAGTATCAAATGGTCAATTGGTACTATTTTTTTGAGCAAGTTTACTTTTCAAATACCGTGAATTTTAGGACCATTCTATCTGAAAATTGGTCACCCCAATGACAAAATAAAAAAAAAAATATGGGTTTAACTATTTTCGATGAACTACAAACCCACCAAGTTCAACGGCAATCGGAGTTGCACTATAACGTTTTTCTATGGAATGGCTGATCTTCTGTATTTTTTTGTAGTTTTTATCTTCTATTTTCTGTTTTCAACTTCTGTTTTCCATTATCCCTTTTATGTCTTGTATTTCTTCTTCTGCTTTCTCTATTTTATTTTCTGTTTTTCTATTTTTTTCCATATTCAGTTATCTGTCTTTTGTCTTTTATTTCTTTTTGTTTTACTTGTTTTCCTTCTTCCTTCTGCCTTCTACCTTCAATGTTTTATTTTCTATCTTGCACTATCTTACTATAGAACTATACTATAGTTCTTAACCTTAATGTTTACGTAGATAGAATTTCAATTGAAATAAGAATTATAATACATAAATTTTAAACTTAAGCCATTTATTGTTATCCATTCTAATAAATCCATAATTGATAAACTGGCAACACTGTCATATTATTATTTTTACATAGTTTTCTATTCTCCTTGGTCTTAATCAGTCCAAATCACTTTTAAATTGCATCGAACAATGTTTTCTAAGCGAAACTTGTAAATTGGACTTATTTTATATATTAGAGAAAAGGGGTTTTCAAGCTTAAAAGTGCTGTATCTCTAGAACGGCTCAAAAGACCTCGGGGAGTTGAGCTTTTTCGATTGGAAAATGTCTGATAAACACGATGGAATCAAAATTTTTGAAATCAAAATATACACATTCGACGAAAAATCGATTTTAAATTTTAAAATAGAAAAATAACATGTTTGGCAAGACTGTATCGAAAAAATAATATTTTTCCTGGATTCCTCCATCAATTTTCTTCAAAAAAGCCAAAGGTCACAAATGTGTATATGTTATAGTTTCAAAGCTATAAATTAAGAAAAGGACGGAAAAACTTGGATTTTTCTTGTATTGGGAAAGACGAGGGGTGCTGCCACGGGCCGAGGGGTGATCCGATCGGCACCAAAATTTGGATTTTTTCTTTCTCCATTTAAAGAAACATTCCAACAAAATTTGGTCAGAATCCGTGATGGTCGATAACACGTTTCCACGTTTTCTCGGTCACTACTTATGGAATGACCCATACGCATGTCCTAAACCTGGTTTCCCCTGTCTTTTCTGTTCTCCTGACTTTCTTCACCTGATCTCTCAGCCTTGAATGCATTATCTGTTTCCAGTTTTCACTTTCGTTAATGTCTTCAATGTCTTCTCTGTCTTTCTTGTTCTCTCTGTATAACCTACCTCCTAAGTGTTTTATGTCTTCTCAATCTTCCTTCAGTCTTCTATGTCTCCCTGTCTTCCTCCTTCACTTCGTATTTTTCATGTCCTCTCTGACTACTTTTCTCTGTTTTCATTATCGTCTCTGTGTTCGCTGTCCTCTACTTTTTGTCCTCTCTGCTTTTCTTCTTTCTATTTAACTTCTGTGTAAGTCAGTTATTTGTACATTCAATTGTCTTTTCTTTGATGTCCTCTCAGTATTCCACGTCTTCGTTGTGCCCTTCGTTGAACTTCTCTGCCTCTTTTGCTCTCTATATTCTTTGTCTTCTTTCTCTCTGTTATCTTTTTCATTCAATTGTTTTTGTTATTCTGTCGTCTTCCTTTCTTCTGACTTCTCCGTGTTTCTTATCTTCTCTATTTCTATTCCTCTCTAATTTCTCTGTCCTCTTTACTTTTAGTACCATCATTGGGCCTGATTACGAGTGTCACTTCACGGTGAAATCGAAAAAGTGACACCGGTAATAAGGACGGTGAAAGTGATTCCCATTTGATTAACCCACAACTTTTTCACCGTGGATTCGCAATGTGTCACCGTGAACAATTTTCACCGTGAAGTGACACTCATAATAAGGGCCATTGTCTTCTCGGTTTTCTTGTCTTCACTTTTTTACACACTTCTCTATCTGCTTTCTCCTGTCTTGTGTAACATTTGTGTGTCTTATTTTTTGTTTAAAAGGCTTCTGTCTTGTATTTGCTGCTTTATGTTCTCTTTGTTCACTCTCAGGCTTTCGTTTTCTTTGTTCTTAGTTTCTTCGGCGGCTTTCTTAAGTCTGCTAGTTGTTTTTTTCTTTTGTTCTGACTTTTTCCTTTATTTTCTATCAACTAGTTTTTTTTTCTCTTAATTTTCACTACGTTTGTTCCATCGCGTTTTGGCTTCATTTATTTCTTTTCCATACTCATCCTTTCTAGACCACTGACTGTCCCTATCTGCCGTGGAACCGGGATGCTACCGTTGATGGGTTGGGGAAATTTTCGACTACCGGCACTGGGTCCGTCCCTATCCGATGATGCATACGCTAGGAAGCACCAGCACCGGTGCATTCACCACCACGCGTTTGTAACAGTTTAATGAAATTCTATAAACACCCTTTCATGTGGAGAGCTGATGATGGCGATGGTACTCCGGAGAAGTATGGATGGGTTTCCGTAGAAGTGTGTGCACTGTACTGGGATGAATTATCTCGGGCATATAGATAAACCAAAATACAAATTGGGGAAGTGCTCATACCCGGGCTTGGGACGTCCGTAGGGTGTTCGAGTTTTGTTAGAACTTCCAAGAAAGCAGTGTTGATCGGGAAAAAGAAGGCTTTGAATGATTTCCATGCCAAATAGTGAAAGTTATCAGCTCGTTGCAGTTTTATCTTTATGATTTTGTATAAACTATGAATGGATTCAAAAAAAGGGCTTCTTGATCAGGCAGGATATTCTCGTTTATAGGATTTTTATTAAACTTTAGCTTACTGGAAGTTACCAACTACCTACATGTTTGCAATTCTTCAAAAGCCTGGCCGACACTGTTTGTCAGTCAATGGGTGGGAGAATTCATACCGTTCATGTTCTGCGTAGTAACAGTGAATGAATATTCTGAAAGAAGGGCTCTACCGATAAGCAACGGGTGGCGATGAGTACAATTTACTCCAGATAATGGGGACGACACATTTCGAACAACAATAATAGCCATGGTAGGTACCTACCTAGAGATGATGAGGCACGATGAATTTTCAGTTGCTTCTTGGAAATTCCCGTTCAGCTCTTTCGCAGCGTTACTCGGTACTGAGTTTCCGATTGAGAAATGGATATATTTGATGAATGGTCGCAATCATATTGAAATGAAACAGTTGGAGAAAGAAATGTACGCTCGACCTACTTTTTTCTCAATATTAATTAATAAAAAGGATGAACTCTACTCGAAATACATGTTTATTCAATATTATTAAGCAATTATAAAACCAGATGCCTCAATTAATTCTTACTCACCCTCCACGGCATCTAATTTCGGGCAAGGCGGTTCACGAAAATTTCTCGGATAAACCATCCCATGTTGGTGGACAGCTCTCTTGGTCAAATAGGCAATAAACGCCTCAATGGTATCCTCGTCCAGCGGAGCTCCTATCCCGGGCAGCATCGGAAGCCTGCAGCTGTATTCTACCATTACGTCTGCACTTCTGGTCAACGATCGCCGGCGCATCAACTCCATACACTTCACGTTCAGTGGATCCGTTTGGGTTGCAACTTCCGGAGCAGGTTCGTCTTCTTGCTCTGGTTCTGCTTCCTCAACAACCTCCACCAGCGTTTGAAGTTCTGGTTCTACTGCCGATGCTCCCTCTTCAGCTTCTTCGTCCTTTGCATCATCGTCGATCACTTCAACGGTTGGATTCGACGGAGTTTGCTCCCCTTGCGCTTCTGGGTCCTTGTGAACCAACCCCAGAATCATGTTCTCAGAAATACGTGCATCCAGTAGGTTGTTATCCACCTCTATGCCACTCGCTTCAAATATCGAAGTTATCTCCCGGCTGCGATTCCGCTTCTGATCTTCGATATTCTCCCCAGCTGCCTTAAAGCTCTCTCCCACAAAGAAGTGGTACAGCTCGTTCAAATCCTTCACCTGCAACTCCTTCTTTTCCGCTTCCACCAGAAACTCACGCAACGTTTCGAAGTCCTGTGGAGCGATTTGAGTCTCTTCATGACTTTTCCTCTCAACAAAGCTAGAAATCGACTTAACCGAAAGTTCGCACTCGCCATCAATGATCGCTTCGTCCACCATGCAGATAATTCGGGACAACACTTCGTTGGCGATGCGAGTCGACGACGAGTAGATGGAGCTCATCCTCGAGCGCACCGAAGCCGGAATCGAATAGCTCGAACGACGTCGACCGAGATCAGCTTTCAAGAACTCCGCCTCATCCTCACTCATATCCGGCTCGGGACTACGATCCAGTTTTTGAGCCCCGTGTAACTCAAAGCTGTCGTTGGAGTACCCTGCCACAGAACCTTCATCCTCCAGAGACGTCTCCTCAATGTAGTTGTACGACCGATCCCGACTGGCAGTTTTCGAGAAAAGGTAAAGCAGTAGCCACGGAGGTCCCATGTCTTTCAACAGCTGCAATCGTTCAGCTTCCATCAACCTCTCAAAATCGTACTCTGGCAAGCTCTCCTTCAAATCTTCCAATCGCTGCGTACGCTCCTTCGCCCGCTCCAACTTCTCCTCCGAAACACTCACCGAGCTCAACTGCTGCTTCAGCTTATCGTCGTGCAATTCTCCCAACAACACAATCACACTCTCGAAGTCCGGTGCCCGACGAAGCACCTCGTACGGATCCGTCTCATCCCCGACAAACTTAAAATCCGAATCCAGCCGGGACGGAACGTCCGACTTTTCCGAGAATCGGTCCTCCGTGAAAAGTCCCCCGTCGCCTTCGGTCATGGTTGTGGCCGATGGAACATCCAGACCCTTCAAACGAAACGAAATGAAAAAAGAAGAAACCCGGTTATGACAACCGTCGACGCCGTCGTCGAATAAAAAGACAAACAATGACCCAAAACTTGCATTAAACTCGATTATTGTCGGTTGGGTGGCACTTACCATGATGCTCTTGTACCGGTCGATGATGGCGTTTTTAAATGAAATTGTTGATAAAACTTTTGGCAGCTCCATCATCGGGCGGATCGGTTCCAGTTGGCCGCCGTCTCTGCACCAGGAAGAGGGGCCGGTGAGTTCCATAGGTTGGGTTGGGCATAATAGGGCAACGAAAAGGAAAATCGAAAGCGCAAAATGAGGAAAATTGTAGTTATTCAACTTGTCTTGTGGGCTTGGCGCGAGAACAGTGGGTATCTATTTGTAGAAGAGGTGGTCAGGAAATATATATCCTGATTTTATACCATACACTTGAACTCCCATTTAGGTAATGGGTTTAGGATCTGCCTTAAAATATTTTTTACCTAAATGGATTCAGTTTTTTACCATCAAGGTCAAGGTTCCAAAGAAATTTGAGAAAAGCGAGTGGCTAGAAAATTTAAAGAGAGGGGGAAACGTGTTCATGCCGGGTTCCCTAGTATTATCCAGAAATTATCAGTGGGAGCTTTCAGAGGCATTTCAAAGCGTTTCAGGTGATTATAGAGGGTTTTGTGGGACTTCTTAGTCTCACAGGTAAGTTAAACCGGGATTTGAAAGGGAGCTACAAAAATGTCACTGAAATCCTTTGTAACATGTCCCCTTGAAACCCACTGACACCCTGATATGGCTCCGAAAACCCCTGAAACCGACTCCCTTGTAACTTTTCTATGATCCTCCGAAACGTTACTGAAATCTCCTAAAGCTAACTGTAACGCCTCTAAAACTGCTTAAAATGCCTCCCGAAAACCTCCTGGAACCCTCCTTGGATCCCCTGTCACGCACCTGAGACTCTCTGAAATCTCCGTAAACCGAAAAAAAACTACCTGAAACCCTGTAACGCACATGTGAATTTCCGCAAACCCCAAAAACGCCACTGAAGTCTCCTGTAATACCTCTGAAACCCACTGAAATCCTCGGAAAGTTCCTGAAAAAACTCTAAAAGCCCTTGGAAACCTTATCAGTAACGCCTTGGGAACCCGCTGCAAATTATCCGAATCCTTAGGAAATGCCCCCTGAAACCCCCTATAGTGCACCTTAGATCCTTCGAAAGCCCCTATAACGCCCTGAAGCACCATGTAACGCCTCTGAAACTTTGCTGAAAGTTCTAGGAAATTCACTAAAATGGCGCCCCAAGCTCTCCGAAACCTTGTCAAACCTTCTGCAACGGACCCGAGACCCTCCGAATACTCCCGATTAAGTTTCTGAAACAACCGATAATACTCCAAAACTCCCTGAAATGTCTCCGGAAACCCCATGTAACGCACCTGAAACTTTAAGAAACCTCCTAGAATGCCCTAAAGCCTTCTGTTACGCCCCTGAACTCACTGATAAATCTCCGAAGCTCCCTGAAATGCCTTTAAAAACCACCTGAAGCCCTAACAGACCCTCTTTAACGCACTTGAGACCCTCCGAACCTCACTGAAACCGCCTCTGAAACAACCAGTAAATCACTGAAATGCCTCTAGAAACCCCCTGTAACGCATCTGAGACCCTTCGAAACCCTCTAAAACGCCCTGAAGCCTGCTTCAACACCTCTGAACTAGCTGAAAATCCTTCGAAACATCCTGAAACCGTATCAAACCTTAGTAGGTTAAAGCGCCGGACTAGCGATACGGAATCGTGGGTTCGAATCCCACCAAAACAAGTGGTAATTTTTTGACAAATGTATCTCTCAATTTGTCAATTGAACATGCACTGTGTCTTCGAAAAAAGTTTGAGCTTTTTCGTCTTTTTTCGGGGCACTTCGAAATATTGCCACTTTGATGTTGTTATGAGCATTTTTTTTTTCGTTTTTATCTGAAAGAACATTGTGTTCCTAATGTTGCGGTATTTGTTCCTATTGTTGCGGTATCCCATTGAAATCATATGGGATACCGCAACATTAGGAACACTACCGCAACAATAGCAGCACAGCAGCAAACACATTAAGGAAAATATATTTTGTACAGTCGACTCTCCACATGTCGATGTTCTACATCTCGATATCTCTCCCTATCTCGATGGTTTGGTCGGTCCCTTCAATCTGCATACATTTTACCTTTCTACATGTCGATATCTCCTAATCTCGATATCTCTCTATCTCGATGCGATCACGATCGTTTTTGTTCTAGATTTTCTCTCCATATGTCGATGTGTCCGTTTTTACAGGTTGCTAGATCTCCTTTTTAGGTGCAAAACATTCTGGGAAGACGAAGTGACATCTGTTTGTTGACGGTTTTTCCTAGTTACGGACGATTTTTCAATCTAGTGTGCATAACAAATTGGTTCGTGAATTCGATCTCTCCCTATCTCGATGGTCCCTTCAATATCGAGATGTAGAGAGTCAACTGTTAAAATGTTTTTGGGCAAATCTTAAGCAAACAAACGGTGCAATATCATAACTTAAGCACCAAACATCTATTAGAAATACCTTTTGGTAACATTTCAGTCGAAAAATTGCTCAATTGCCATTGCCGCAACATTAGGTACTACCACAACGATGGGAACAATTACCCTATTTATCAAGGAATTTGACCAGAAATTTCTTTAGCTCCTGGACGAGAAGGTGCAAGTGGGAGACTCGACGATGACGCTCTAGTGTAAAATACTTGGACGAGAGGAGCTTGATACAGCCCTCAAGCAGCAGTATGGGATTGAGGTACCAAGCACATCAAACCGCCTGTGAAAAGGCCCGACAGGCACGCAGATCGCCACGGTTAAGCTCCCAGTAGGGGATGTTTGCAGGGCGGCGGCAGTTGGGAAGGCCAGAGTTGGCTGGTCAGAGTGCTCGTTTATGAGCCGCCAGGAGTGCTTCAAGTGCTTCGAGCAAGACCCGAGTAGTGGGCATGTAAAGGATAGCAACAAATTTTGCAGGAATTGTGGAGAAGAGAGCCAAATCGCCAAAGAGTGCAATGCCTCAAAATGCCTGATTTGCACGGAAAACACGGCTGAACTTGAACCGCGTACAGCGATTTGTCCACGCACAACTAGAGCTACGTAATAACGAATATCTATGGGATGTTCTACAGCAATTGCTATGCTTGACCGGTGGAATGAAGTCCTATGGTATTCGATGAATGCTTCAACGACTACTGGGCGATGGAATGTAGTTGCCACAAGGCCAAAAGTACATACAGTAGGAATGGCACAAAGTCCATCTTCGGCACGATGGCGGAAACGTACATCCGACTAAAGAGTGAAGCCAGGCGAATCGGATTAGTCATTAATGTGTTGAAGACAAAGTACATGATGGCAAAGGGCTCCAGAGAGGAATCACCGCGCCCGCCACCCCGAATTCATATCGACGGTGATGAAATCGAGGCGGTTGAAGAATGCGTGTACTTGGGCTCACTGGTGACCGCCGACAACGACACCAGCAGAGAAATTCAGAGGCGCATTGTGGCAGGAAATCGTGCTAACTTTGGACTCCGCAAAACTCTACGATCGAATAAAGTTCATCGTAACACGAAGTTAACTATCTACAAAACTCTGATTAGACCGGTCGTCCTCTATGGGCACGAAACATGGACGCTACGTGCAGAGGACCAACGCGCCCTTGGAGTTTTCGAACGGAAGGTGTTGCGTACCATCTATGGCGAAGTGCAGATGGATGACGGAACTTGGAGAAGGCGAAGGAACCACGAGCTGCATCAGCTGCTGAGAGAACCAACCATCGTTCATACCGCGAAAATCGGGAGGCTACGATGGGCGGGTCACGTCATCAGGATGTCGGATAGCAACCCGACTAAAATGGTTCTCGAGAGTCATCCGACCGGTACAAGAAGACGTGGAGCGCAGCGAGCTAGGTGGGTCGACCAAGTGGAGGACGATCTGCGGACCCTACGCAGAGTGCAGCCTTAGCCTGATTGATAAGGTAAGTAAGTCGACGTGCTCCTTAAAGCCTTGAAGTTGAGCCGATCATTAACTATCACCTTCCATTTTTCCTTAAACGACTTCTGGGCATTCTCAATGACTACCCGAATCGCATCCACCGTCGATTTTCCCTTACGGAATCCGAACTGCATCGCTGACAGCTCTCACTTTCGGCATATCCTGTCAACCTGTTGAGGATGATCTACTCTAACAGTTTTCCTAGGGTATCCAGCAGGGAGATAGGTCTATACGATCCTGGGTCCCCCGGCGGCTTTCCTGGTTTCGGTAGCAGCACCAACTTTTGCACCTTCCATCCGTCTGGGAAGGACCCTTCATCCAGGCATTTTCGGAGCACCATCATGATCATGTCCGGAAACGCCAATATCGCCGTTCTAACTGCTACGTTCGGGATCCCATCCGATCCGGGAGCTTTCCTGATCTTGAGCCCCTTCGCAATTACCAGCAGCTCTGCAATGGATATTCGAGCACCTTCGATAGGTTCTTCTTCATTCTCTGCATATGGTGTAGGCGGCCAAAACGTTGGGTCATGGTGCGGAAAAAGACCTTCCACGATCCTCCTTAGATTGTCCGGGCACATTTCCACCGGTATTGCTGGACCTTTGAGCTTCGCTACCACGATTCGGTACGCGTTACTTCAGAGGTTGGTGTCGGCTTCTCGACACAACTCTTTGCAGCAGTTCGACATACTCGGCCTTATTTCGCGTTTAAGAGCGGCTCGTGCTCCCCGAGGCTCGCCTGCCAATGCTGTAAAGGATTACCTGGTGATCGCGGTGGGAGTACTCCTCACTGACTCTCCAGTTCATGTCTTCCGTTAGCAACGGACTACAGAACGTAACACCGATGATGGATTCATGGCCGTCTCTGCGGAATGTGCTGGCCAGACCATCGTTGCAAAGCGTCACATCCAGCTTCGCTAGGGCTTCCAGTAGGCTGTACCCCTTTGCATTGGTGAGCCTACTACCCCATTCCACGGCCCAGGCGTTGAAATCTCCTCCGATGACTACCGGCTTCCGCCCGACCAGCGTGTCCGTGAGTGCATCCAACATCCTGTTGTACTCTTCATCCGACCACCTTGGAGGTGCATAGCAACTGCAAACGAAGACTCCATTGATTTTGGCAACCACTAAGCCTTTGTATGAACACTCGATCACTTCTTGAATGGGGAATCTACCCCTCACCTGTATGGCCGCTACCTGGGATCTGTCCGTTACCCAATTGCCGTTCTCAGGGGCACCCGATACGGCTCTGCGATGATTGCAATATCGCACTTAGTCTCTGTTGCCGACTGCCACAACAGTTGCTGTGCGACGTCGCAATGATTGAGGTTGATTTGGGTTATCTCTATCATTGTTGACCTGCCATCGCCTTTTTATAGGCCGGGCACTTAAAGCCTCCCGTCCTATGGTCGTTTCCGTCCTCCGGGTTACACAGCATGCACTTGGGTTGGCTCGTGCAGTCCCGAGCAACGTGGCCTTTTCCACCGCAACTCCAGCATCGTCCAGACCTGTCAAGGCTCTTGCAATTTATCGCCTGGTGACCATACTGCAATCATTTGAAGCATCGCTCCATTTGTTTGGTGGCTCAAGGAGCCAATCGCAGTGAGCACATCGACCATCCAACTTTGACCTTCCCAGTTGCCAGCTTGTTGGCAGTATCCACCGGCAATCGGATTGCCGCCGTCTGGGTACCTCCGTACAACTTCCTCATCCGAATCACCATTGGTCCTTCGACGTTGCACTGCTCAGTCAATACGCGTTTCAGATCACCATCTGTCGTGACCTCGTCCAGATCCTTGACTTCAACCACCGCCTCCTGTGATAAGGCTCTCACATTGTCCTCGTTCTCCAGGGATTTGGCAACGAGCTCCATGAACTCCGAGCTCTTAATCGCCGGATCCTTCTTGAGCTCGAACGTTTCGCCCAACACCTTCAACTCCGGGTCCTCCTGCAGTTTCCTAAGCAGAGCAGCGTACGTCGTCTTGTCGGTTCGGTGTAAGCACTCGCTGATTCAGGAATGCTAGCTCCCGTTGGCTTCCTTGAGGCTCGCTCCGTATCGCGCTACTACTCGTTCTCGCAGCAGTTTCCAGCGGCGTCACTGGTGATCGCTGCATCATTCCACTTCTTCTGAACGCGTCCGCGTTCTCTCCAACTACTTCGGTATAATTTGATGTCTCCATTCTATTGGGTCCCCCCTCCGAGCCGCTATCTCCACCTGCTGTACGTAGTCGCTTTCGTGATCTCTTGGTTGTCTATGAATCAGGGAGGCCAAGCGAGGGTTGAACACGTACCTTCATGGGGTCCGTGTCCAGAGCCAGATCAGCGTAAGTCAGGAATGTTACGGGGAGCAGAACAGCACGAATGTCAGCCCATGGTCGCCATCCAATCTATAATCCGTAGGCCGTTGTTGTTAGCTGGAGGTTTGAGTGTTCGACATCTAGTTGTTGTTAGCGTTTACCAGTATGCCATAATCAGGATCTTACTGGCATCGATCCTGATGCCAGTTGGCAATCCGGGTGTTAGGTTAAGGCACTTTGGAAGCGGTACCAGGTCGCTTGTACGGAGTTGCTTGCAGATGTGTGGCTTTTTACAGGGAAAGAACAGAGCCAACTGTTGGAACCCCGCCACATTCTAGGCATACTCTGCTTTAGCTGTCTGGAAACAAGAAGCTCGGTCACTCCCCGAAGAAAGAGCCAAAGGTTATCCACACGGGTGTGTGAACGGTTTTCGCTTAGAAAATATCCCAAACTTTCACCCAACTCGCAGAAGGGGAGGTCAAGCCCTTGGACTCCTGTCTGTCTGTCTGTCTGTCTGTCTGTCTGTCTGTCTGTCTGTCTGTCTGTCTGTCTGTCTGTCTGTCTGTCTGTCTGTCTGTCTGTCTGTCTGTCTGTCTGTCTGTCTGTCTGTCTGTCTGTCTGTCTGTCTGTCTGTCTGTCTGTCTGTCTGTCTGTCTGTCTGTCTGTCTGTCTGTCTGTCTGTCTGTCTGTCTGTCTGTCTGTCTGTCTGTCTGTCTGTCTGTCTGTCTGTCTGTCTGTCTGTCTGTCTGTCTGTCTGTCTGTCTGTCTGTCTGTCTGTCTGTCTGTCTGTCTGTCTGTCTGTCTGTCTGTCTGTCTGTCTGTCTGTCTGTCTGTCTGTCTGTCTGTCTGTCTGTCTGTCTGTCTGTCTGTCTGTCTGTCTGTCTGTCTGTCTGTCTGTCTGTCTGTCTGTCTGTCTGTCTGACAGACAGACAGACAGACAGACAGACAGACAGACAGACAGACAGACAGACAGACAGACAGACAGACAGACAGACAGACAGACAGACAGACAGACAGACAGACAGACAGACAGACAGACAGACAGACAGACAGACAGACAGACAGACAGACAGACAGACAGACAGACAGACAGACAGACAGACAGACAGACAGACAGACAGACAGACAGACAGACAGACAGACAGACAGACAGACAGACAGACAGACAGACAGACAGACAGACAGACAGACAGACAGACAGACAGACAGACAGACAGACAGACAGACAGACAGACAGACAGACAGACAGACAGACAGACAGACAGACAGACAGACAGACAGACAGACAGACAGACAGACAGACAGACAGACAGACAGACAGACAGACAGACAGACAGACAGACAGACAGACAGACAGACAGACAGACAGACAGACAGACAGACAGACAGACAGACAGACAGACAGACAGACAGACAGACAGACAGACAGACAGACAGACAGACAGACAGACAGACAGACAGACAGACAGACAGACAGACAGACAGACAGACAGACAGACAGACAGACAGACAGACAGACAGACAGACAGACAGACAGACAGACAGACAGACAGACAGACAGACAGACAGACAGACAGACAGACAGACAGACAGACAGACAGACAGACAGACAGACAGACAGACAGACAGACAGACAGACAGACAGACAGACAGACAGACAGACAGACAGACAGACAGACAGACAGACAGACAGACAGACAGACAGACAGACAGACAGACAGACAGACAGACAGACAGACAGACAGACAGACAGACAGACAGACAGACAGACAGACAGACAGACAGACAGACAGACAGACAGACAGACAGACAGACAGACAGACAGACAGACAGACAGACAGACAGACAGACAGACAGACAGACAGACAGACAGACAGACAGACAGACAGACAGACAGACAGACAGACAGACAGACAGACAGACAGACAGACAGACAGACAGACAGACAGACAGACAGACAGACAGACAGACAGACAGACAGACAGACAGACAGACAGACAGACAGACAGACAGACAGACAGACAGACAGACAGACAGACAGACAGACAGACAGACAGACAGACAGACAGACAGACAGACAGACAGACAGACAGACAGACAGACAGACAGACAGACAGACAGACAGACAGACAGACAGACAGACAGACAGACAGACAGACAGACAGACAGACAGACAGACAGACAGACAGACAGACAGACAGACAGACAGACAGACAGACAGACAGACAGACAGACAGACAGACAGACAGACAGACAGACAGACAGACAGACAGACAGACAGACAGACAGACAGACAGACAGACAGACAGACAGACAGACAGACAGACAGACAGACAGACAGACAGACAGACAGACAGACAGACAGACAGACAGACAGACAGACAGACAGACAGACAGACAGACAGACAGACAGACAGACAGACAGACAGACAGACAGACAGACAGACAGACAGACAGACAGACAGACAGACAGACAGACAGACAGACAGACAGACAGACAGACAGACAGACAGACAGACAGACAGACAGACAGACAGACAGACAGACAGACAGACAGACAGACAGACAGACAGACAGACAGACAGACAGACAGACAGACAGACAGACAGACAGACAGACAGACAGACAGACAGACAGACAGACAGACAGACAGACAGACAGACAGACAGACAGACAGACAGACAGACAGACAGACAGACAGACAGACAGACAGACAGACAGACAGACAGACAGACAGACAGACAGACAGACAGACAGACAGACAGACAGACAGACAGACAGACAGACAGACAGACAGACAGACAGACAGACAGACAGACAGACAGACAGACAGACAGACAGACAGACAGACAGACAGACAGACAGACAGACAGACAGACAGACAGACAGACAGACAGACAGACAGACAGACAGACAGACAGACAGACAGACAGACAGACAGACAGACAGACAGACAGACAGACAGACAGACAGACAGACAGACAGACAGACAGACAGACAGACAGACAGACAGACAGACAGACAGACAGACAGACAGACAGACAGACAGACAGACAGACAGACAGACAGACAGACAGACAGACAGACAGACAGACAGACAGACAGACAGACAGACAGACAGACAGACAGACAGACAGACAGACAGACAGACAGACAGACAGACAGACAGACAGACAGACAGACAGACAGACAGACAGACAGACAGACAGACAGACAGACAGACAGACAGACAGACAGACAGACAGACAGACAGACAGACAGACAGACAGACAGACAGACAGACAGACAGACAGACAGACAGACAGACAGACAGACAGACAGACAGACAGACAGACAGACAGACAGACAGACAGACAGACAGACAGACAGACAGACAGACAGACAGACAGACAGACAGACAGACAGACAGACAGACAGACAGACAGACAGACAGACAGACAGACAGACAGACAGACAGACAGACAGACAGACAGACAGACAGACAGACAGACAGACAGACAGACAGACAGACAGACAGACAGACAGACAGACAGACAGACAGACAGACAGACAGACAGACAGACAGACAGACAGACAGACAGACAGACAGACAGACAGACAGACAGACAGACAGACAGACAGACAGACAGACAGACAGACAGACAGACAGACAGACAGACAGACAGACAGACAGACAGACAGACAGACAGACAGACAGACAGACAGACAGACAGACAGACAGACAGACAGACAGACAGACAGACAGACAGACAGACAGACAGACAGACAGACAGACAGACAGACAGACAGACAGACAGACAGACAGACAGACAGACAGACAGACAGACAGACAGACAGACAGACAGACAGACAGACAGACAGACAGACAGACAGACAGACAGACAGACAGACAGACAGACAGACAGACAGACAGACAGACAGACAGACAGACAGACAGACAGACAGACAGACAGACAGACAGACAGACAGACAGACAGACAGACAGACAGACAGACAGACAGACAGACAGACAGACAGACAGACAGACAGACAGACAGACAGACAGACAGACAGACAGACAGACAGACAGACAGACAGACAGACAGACAGACAGACAGACAGACAGACAGACGAAGTTTCTCTGAGAATTCAACACTTTTATTGAAAAGTGACATATTAAACTGTTCAGATTCCTTGCTGTGATCAAAAAGTTATAAATAACAAAATAAAACTGGCTTTGGGCATCTTTTGGTCATCATATCCTCACAGTACACACTAAAACACAAGCCAACTATCCAACACACCCATGTATCATCCCAAGCACTTCGCACCTTTCCAACAGGACAACAGAAAACAAACTTTCCATGTACCGCCGAGGAGGCATTGGAAACAAACCCGGCATCTAAAACTAGGGAAATCAAACTGCTATTCTACTGGTGATAGGTGTAGCAGCTAGCTGCTCCGTAACTATACTCACAAAACTTTCCGCCCGTCGACGAACGTTTGCACCGAGCCGCAATCGAGCCGGGCCACCGCCAGGAAGCTTTCCTTGAACATCCACAGCGGAATCGGAGCCGGACCACCTTCCGGTTCCTCCGTCAGCAGTTCGCAGATCATTTCGGCCGTCCGGGGTAAGCTCTGGAGAGGGGCGAGCATGGAAAAAGCGAGAAGAAGACATTTAGAGTAGAAGTTTAAATTGCGGTCCGCCGGATGACCAGCCTGAAGCCGCCTTACGTCACTCAACAGCCCGATGAAGACGGCCACAATCTTGAGCCAGTGCAAGTGGGTCCAATCGAGCATCCGCAGCAGCGACAGGATGTTCAATAGATCGTCCTGCGTGAGGAAAGGGAAAGAGAAAAAAAAAAGACGATGAAATGAAATGAATAGGACGATGACGATGGCAAACAATTTGCTGCCGGACGGAGATAAAAGTTTTGCTTTCGACAGACAGCCGCCAGAAGGGGTTGGTTGGCGAGTTCTACGAATCGCATCGACACCTACTTCCGGTAGGCACAGCCCTTGCCACTTTTCCTGGAGAACTCGTTTCTGCACGAAGAAGCCTTTGCCGAGCTGTAAGGGAATGCGGAAAGAAAAATAAAGCGTTAGTTGGAGAAAGAAGTGTGATTCGATTTTATTGAAATGGGGAAGTGGCAAATTGCATTATAACGAATTTAATCCAGTCTTAATAATTACTTGCTTTTCTTGAGAAATGGAATTATTAAAACTTGAACCACGAATACATCAGGGCAAAAAACTTCAAAAAGAATCGGGAAACAAAAGTCCGTTTGCTTGTCATATGATGTACGAATACGAATGGCACAAACACCTTCAATTAGTAACAGTGAAGATCTCATAGAATTAGCCAAGAAATAGGTTAAATTAATGCAAAAAAGAGAGAAAATGCACAAAATAAATCAAGAAGGAAGTTTGCAGAAAAAAAAAATGACAAGAAGAAAGGGCAAAGTCAAAATAGAATAAAACAAATAAAGAAAAAAGCAAGGACTTGCTTTTCCCAAACATTTTGTCAACACATTGCATACACAGCATGCTACAGTCAGTGGAGATATACAAATCAATGTACACCAACAATGAAACAAACAAACTAAAGGATCGAGCCACCCAATCTTACCTAAGAAAACACACTCAAATCAAGCACCCAAGAATAACACAGACGAGCACAGCACGGCCCTTAGATACTTGTACTTTTCCGTGGAAAACTAACGTGTTCCCATGACTCCCACAGAAAAGGGCGGCGACGACGCGATGAGACCAACGAGCGACTAGCTGGTCGGACACGGACCGTAAATAATTACCTGATCGATTAGCACCCGCAGGGCCCCGGTCGACAGACGGCCTCGCTTCAGCTCCGGTTCGTACCGTGGTTTTACCGGTGGCGCCCGTTCCAGGTCCAGGCAGCGGAAGTACGCCGCCGACCAGCGCAATAAATCAAACGGTTGTGTACGTATGACAGCTGAAAGCAGAGAAGGAACGCGCAGGTGAAAGGGATGAAATTTCGTTGCAAGTGGAGAATCTTTCATTGGTGTAGTTAGACTTAAGACTAGTTAAATTTGAAGAGTTTTATTGCAATAATGACCCGTGGCCACCGGGTATATTGAATCATGAAGTAATCTACTTCAGGGACGGTCCTTCTGGGAATCTTCTAAGAGTTTCTTCTAAACTTCTGCCATGATTTTCTATTAAGAATACTCTAAGGTACATGGATACTTACATTTATTTGTTCAACATCACATTTGAGGGGCCCAGAATCAAAGGGGTGTAAGTGACCATTTTGTCGATTTTGAGCTGAGCATATCATAAAATTCTTCAGATTTCAAGCTTTCAGGAACTTTTTTAAGATTGTTTCTACGATGATTGGAAAAATTACAATAAATCAGAGAAAATTGGGTTGATTTTGAAACTCCATACATTTTGTTTGGGAAGAAAAATTGATGAAAAACTTTAAACCTCATTTACTCGAAAGTGGGTTTTTGTCACTTACACCCCTTTGCTTCTAACCCCCTCATTTAAGATAAGAATAAGACATAATCAACAATAATATTGGCGTATTATAATACGCCCTCGGTCACGCCCGATGCTCGCCAAGTCAAGCTTCACCTGATCCGCCCATCGTGCTCTCTGCGCTCCAAGCCTTCTTGTGCCAACCGGATCTGTCGCGAACACTAACTTTGCAGGGTTGTTATCTGGCATTCTTGCAACATGCCCTGCCCATCGTATCCATCCGGCTTTGGCCACCTTCTGGATGCTGGGTTCGCCGTAAAGTGCAGCGAGCTCGTGGTTCATCCTTCTCCGCCACACACCGTTCTCTAGCACACCGCCGAAGATCGTCCTTAGCACGCGTCGCTTAAAAACTCCGTGTGCTTGCAGGTCCTCCACGAGCATGGTCCATGTCTCGTGTCTGTGGAGGACTGTTGTTGTCAGCCCTCAGTAAGGATCCGAAATAGACGAATTTCTTCACCAATTCCTCTTTCGAAGGTATCCCCGTCTATCGTAACACTACTACCCAGACGGATCCGGTCGTGTACGGTTCCGCCTACCAGCATGTACTTTGCTTTTGAGGCATTCACCACCAGTCCGACCTTTGCTGCTTCGCGTTTCAGGCGGGTGTACAGCTATGTCACCATTCCAAATGTTCTTGCAATAATGTCCATGTCGTCCGCAAAACACACAAATTGACCGGATTTTGCGAAAATCGTTCCCCGGCTGTTGAGCCCGGCTCGTCGCATAACACCTTCCAAAGCGATGTTGGAGAGCAGGCATGAGAGTCCATCACCTTGTAGAGGTCCCCGGCGAGATTCGAATGAACTGGATAGTTCACCCGAAACACTTACGCAGTTTTGCACAACGTCCATCGTTGCTTTATTCAGTCTAGCCAGCTTCCCAGGAAAGCAATTTTCGTCCATGATTTTCCATAGCTCTGCGCGGTCGATACTGTCGGATGCCGCTTTGAAGTCGATGAACAGGTGATGCGTTGAGACCTGATATTCAGGGCATTTCTGGAGGGTTTGCCGTGCGGTGAAGATCTGGTCCATTGCCGACCGGCCGTCGATGAAGCCAGCTTGATAACTTCCCACGATCTCATTCGTTTTAGGTGTCAAACAACGGAAGATGATCTGGGATAGCACTTTGTAGGCTGCATTCAAAATAGTGATCGCTCTGAAGTTCTCACATTCCAAATGGTCGCCTTTCTTGTGAATGCATCAGATTAGCTGTTTGGTTTCCCAGATCCTGACTATCAGCCGGTACAGACAGGTGGACAACTTTTCTGGGCCCTTCTTGATGAGTTCAGCTGCGATACCATCCTTACCAGTTGCTTTGTTAGTTGTGAGCTGATTGAATGACATCCTTAACTTCCCTTAGCGTGAGAGTTGATTCATTTCCGTCCTCCGCAGCACTGACGTCGTCGTTTCCTCCGTTGCCGTGGTCTCCCGTGCCTACGTTCTCCAAGTCATTCAGGTGCTGATCGAAGTGCTGCTTCCACCTTTCGATAACCTCACGTCCATCCGTCAAAAGGCCTCCGTCCTTATCCCTTCATATTTGATGCATTGAGCTTCTGGTAGAACTTCCGTGCACGCGCTGCTTTCTTCTCCTCCAATGTCGCTCGCAATGTTCACTCCTCGTCAAACCATTTGTTCCATCGACCCCGTTCCACATACCCGATGGTGCTCTCGGCTGCGTCGTTGATGGCTGCCGTAACCCGTGAGCGGTCGCGTCGTGTACTGGGTACACGCACCATGAAAAATGCACGCTTGAGGTACACAGCGTGAGCGTGGTGTCGCTGCAGGTAGCCACAGACGCGATTGCTCGAGGGTTAACTTTACTTCAGCAGTCCTCTAGAGGGGCTTCATCGAGCTCATCCTCGTCTGGCAAAGCTACCTCGAGATTCGGCCCGTATGCGGCTGCGACATCCGGTTGCTTCAGTCGCTCCAGATAATTCCGAGATTCACTACATAGTGGTCAGAGTTAATATAAGCACCACGAAATTGTCGTGACGTCGTCGATAATGTCGGAGAAGTGCCATCCATCAATCAGAATAAGGTTGATTTGTGATTTCGTCTGCTGTAGTGATCTCTAGGTATAATCAAGGGTGTATTGATAAGGAAGGCTGTGCTAGAGAAGGTGTAGCGTTTGGCCATGTTCTTGGAGGCGTTGAAATTGATCAGTCGTAGACCGTTTTCGTTCAACGGTCTAAATTCTGCCTCCTGGACAACCTTAGCGTTTGGGCCTCTTATGATGATCTTGACATCGTATTTTGAGCAGCTATCGTGCTCGCGTTCGAGCTACGCGAAGAATCCGTCTTTGTCATCATCAGTGCTTCCGAAGTGTGGGCTGTGCACATTTGGTTTTCTACGGTAAGATCGCAGGGCCTAACCCTAGGTTTACTGTCCGGAGGGACCCCCTTCGTTCCTGTCAGCATACGAGCAAAGTTCCCAGCAATGTTGGTAACCCGGTATCCCCTAAGGTTGCTGTGAACACATCCATAGGTTTTAAATGAGAGCTTCCTCTGCCAATGACCAATTCGCATGTCCAAGGAAGGCAAGGAAATTTCCATTGCAAAAAGTTCCTGGATCGTCCGCGAATCGAAATCGTTTTCCACAACTTTGTCAGGTTGTATACCCGTGCGATTACTGCATTGGCTATATCGACCCAGCCAAAGAATGCCCAGTTTGAAGAATGCCCTGTAGCAACATTTTCTAAAAAATAAATTTAAACTACTGTGTCACTGGAATATGGGATGACCAAATTTCAAGATGAGATCGTTAATTTAACATAATTTCTATCAGCTTTCAGCTGCTTTTTACCAAACTTAGCTAAAAATCTGATCGGTGGTTCTTGTTTCGGGCTTCGTTTTGGCTGTTTCAGCTTACTATAGGATCGAGAATTCAAACACTCTTTGCCACGATGAACATTGGATTTCGAAATGGTTCCTTTTTTGGTCATAAACCGCTCAGTGTAAGTTAGAAGGTTTTTTCTTGTGCTCAAATGCCTTCATTATACGCATAACCAAACGAGGATTAAAAGAACCTTTATTTTTGACCAAGTTTTTTGCTAATGTTCAAGCGTGTTCTTCCCAGCGTGCTTCCTGTTTACTGCTTATATGGTTTTCTCACTTACTGCCTTCATATTTTGCTCATTTCCTAAGTGACATTTTAAGTTCTGTACATCACTTGTGCACATTTTTTTGAAGGTGTTCCTCTGAAAATTTATGTATTGTGATACAAACGATTGGAATCGTAAAACCGCTGCACAAATGCTGAGACAATAGGTTGATCAACAGTATGCTGTATTCAAAAAGAATTAGTCACGAGTAATTTTTGAATACCAGTATTTTCTCTCTGCATCCATACTTTCTGGGGCGGTCTTTATGAGTTTGGAGCTGAATCGGTATCTTAACGGGCGTTCTGGAGCAGTAAAAGCTCTGACACGCAAGTTAAATGATTATTGCGTTTCAATCAAAACATTAGAAGCATTTATATTATTTTCAACTCGTGTTCAGTTCAAGTTAATTACTAAATGATAGAACAGCCTATGTTTAAAAGAAGGAAAAATATCAGATGAAAAATCTGCAGCTTCAACATGTGAACATGGTAAACTCAGGAAACGTAAAAAAAAAACAGAAGCAAAAACCACTGATAAAAAAGCAGGTGGTACATGAAAACGCAATGAAATTAGTAAACTTGATAGACGAGCCTGTGTTTGAAAGAAGGAAAAATATCTAAAAAAAGGCATCAGCTAATGAAGAACAGCTACATAATCTAAGGAAAAATTTATTCTGAAACATTCAGCAGTTGGTACAGGAAAACGAAGTTGGGGTCAATATGACAAGCACACTGAACGTGCATTACGCCATCGTGGTGCGAAAAACCTAACATCCTAGAAGGGTTAATAAACTTGTAAGAATAGCCTATGTTTCAAAGAAGGAAAAATACATGAGAAAAAAGACAGCAGCTATAACATTCAAACATAATACAAATACGAAACTTGAAAGAATAGCCTATGTTCAAAAGAAAGCAAAATCATCGATAAAAAAAAATCACAACCATAATGTCCACTGTCAGCACAAAAAACAAACTTGAAAGAACAGCAAGTGTTGAAAAGAAGGAGAAACCTTTGATGGAAAAGCCAGTATGTGCTACACAAAAACGCAATGAAATGATAAAACTTCAAAGAAGAGCCAAGATTAAAAATTGAAACCTCTTATGACCCTGGGAGCTCCTGCTGGCCCTGAAGGAGCCAGCCTAAACCCCAAGCAGCTGGTCTAAGCCGCGGCCGCTTCCGGGGTGGGCACTCAAGGCCTCTTTTGCTCCCAGGTCCCAGGGCGTTAGACGAAGGGAGAGCTTTCGGATGATGGGTAAAAGGGGATAAACTACTTACATTTGCAATTCTATCCTTTATTCGGGCTTTTCATGGTGGGGCGCGGCGGTTGTTAACGGGGAGCGTGATGGAAAGCGGCGGTAGCCGCCACGAAGGAAAACGGTGATGGCCCCGAGGAAAGTAAACGCCGAGGACGGCGGCGTAGCCGCCACGAGGTACTTAGTGGGCCGCCACGAGGATTGTAGTGGGCCGCCGCGATGAACAGCGCAAAGCGGCAGTAGTCGTGGTAACGGCGGCGGTGGCCGCGACGAAGAGTGGCGGTGGCCGCGACGAAGAGCGGCGGTTGCCGTAGAAGACGAAGAGCGGCAGTAGCAGTAGAAAACGGCGGCTGTGGTCATGACAAAATCGGCTTTGGTCGACAAGGCGACGAGGGTTGGCGGTGGCACATGGAGAAAAGCGGCGGGCCGCAGCAACTACCGCTACAAAGGAGGGCAGCGTGGTGGTTATTGGCGGCATTCCGTAGCCACAAGTGCTACGTGTGGGTCGGCGATGGAGCATTCGTTGCGATTGATGAGTGGTTAGGGGGGGGGGGGGGGGCGCTGGGAGTCCGAGCATATTCTAAACCGTCGATGCCGGAGAAGGACTGAGCCAGACTTGATGATCACCCCCAATTCCCCTACGATTCTTTCATCGGGAGAGGCCGCCGGTCGGACGTTCCAGTGGTTCCCCGCACGTTGGGCGGGAGGGGGGGGGGGGTTGACGTTTGATGGTTTAGCGAACTGTTAATACGGCACTAACTCGTCCGGCATTAGTTCGGCAGGACTACACTCGCGAGGATCCCGGCTCCCTTGATACCGAACACCAGGGCCGGGTCTTTTCCACGCGGTCTTCGCCCGATCCCGTCGACGTCCGTATCGCGCGATGACTCGTACTCTACTCCCTGCTCGGTTACCTCGATCGTCGTTTTATTTGCCCCACACTTTCGTCTTTTTTCGGTTTTCCATCGTCTTCGTACTTCCGATCCACCATCGCTGTCGACTTCATTACCGAGCAGAGGATGCTCGTCAGTACCAACCGCACACCACTGGTGCTGCCCATCGGAACGTTCAAATTGAACGTTATCGCGAAAAAAAAAACATTTATCTTCCTTCCCCAAACCATCAGCCAAGCAAAATGTTACCGTTTCGTACGGTAACAAAATAAGGAGAAATCTTCGATGGAAAATCAATACTTCAACAACGACAACTACATTGCGAAACAAGTTACCATAAAAATAAACACCCTTGAATGAAATATTTACTTTTTCATGTTTGATATTATTTAACACGATTAAATTGCTATACGACTTAACATTCATTCGACCAAACACACTTTCAACCAAATAAGCTCAGTAACAAATGAGTTCAGATACCGAAATCTATAATATTTTTTTGCACTTAAATCTCTTTTCGGTTAGTGCCTTTCGACCAGATGTCCATTTGAATAAATGTCATATGCTTCGTCTTCCACAAAATGGGTTTCGACCAAATGTCCATTCGACCAAATGTCCTTTCGACCAAACGTACTTTCAACCAAATGTCATTCGACCAAACGTCATTCGACCAAATGTCATTCGACCAAATGTCCTAAAGCCAGAAGATATCATTTTTATGAGTAAAAGGTTGAAACTATGCTTAGATAAAGCCCGTCAAAGTCCAATACCTTACGATACCGTGGCATTTCATGTTCCTATAAAGGTTTGCTCTCATTTTGATTATTATTGTATTAATTTTAGCTTTAATAATGAGGACTTCAGCCTTTGGCTGGTTCACCTCAGATACCACAAAAAATAGTACAAATCCAAATCGATCGAAGATTGGAAAACGATTTTCAAATTATTGTGACATTGGAAACAGATTTAGATTCGACCCTAATTCATTATTATCACAGCCGAATTTCGCACACGACTTTGCAGCGCCTGTAAGTTAGGCAAGTTCGCTTGAGTTCTTTACAGGGTCGTCACTGCACAACAGTTAAACGCAATAAGTTTGATTTGTGTAAAATGTAGCAGGGATTTTTTTTTTCTTTTTTTATTCAGGGTTTTTCTGCCGTAGGCAGGTTCATACCAGCCAAACTAGGAGGGAAATGAAAATCCAATGGATTTTTAAATTATCATAAAAGTGGAAACATTAATGAGAACTCCAATATTATGAGTTCTTCATCCAAGACGAAAGTAAAACCTTGCGTCCCAGGTTGAACTAGCCTCGGGCTTAAAATCTCCCTATCAGAGATAACAAATAATAAAAATAGTCTAAATATTTTTTTTTGAGGGTATTCTCACCAGACGGAAGTTTCCTCACATTTCATGTTTGTGAATGAAAATTCCTTTAACGCATCTTTATTCGAGCATGAGCATGAGCATGATTGATCGCCCACGGTTGCTCCTCTGTTATTGCAAGGACAACTGCATTTACACAAAGAACCAACAGATGATGCTTGGGATTAGCTTTCTCTTCATTGTGTAAATGCTGCAATCCCAATACTTTTCAATATCAATACCAGCGCCGGCCGCGTCCGAATGCAGGTCAATTGAGGATAGGGAAGGAAGTGATGACATGATTCTCGCTTAGGCCAATAAGGGGCTGTCCATAAACCACGTGGTCATTTTTTTGGGACTTTTCAAACCACCCACCCCCCCCCCCCCCCCCCCGCGTGGTCATTTGCCCTTACAAAAATTTTTATTCGTCAATACAAAATGGTCAATGGCCGGAAACCCCCCCCCTCCCTCATGACCACGTGGTTTATGGACAGCCCCTAACCGAGGAATTCTCTGCGTTACTACGAGAAATCACTAGGAGTTTGGACAGGGAAAATGGAGATGTGTTGAGGATTTCGACGTGGTAAACGAATGTAATGTTTTGATTCGCGATTAATAATGCGCTCGAGAAGAAATACCCTTCTAAACCTTGGACGACGAACGCGATCTATTGTGCCTCAAAACTCACCCTACATAAGTTATTCATTCGCAACTAAGGAGAACACAATGTTAAACACCGACGCATCTGTAGTTTGCGTTTCCGCGCGAGACAATGCTGAACGCGATCGATTCACAAGTAGGGTCAGGGACTATTTGGGCAGGAGCATCTATTTTGGGCACTTGCTGCTATAACTCAGACAATTTCAAACCGATTGACTTGAATTTTTGCACATGGCTAGATACTGTGCGTATCTGATCATGTCTCAAAAATCAAGTCAATCGGTTCAAAATTGACTGAGTTATAGCAGCAAGTGTCCAAAATAGGTGCTCCTGCCCAAATGGTCCCAGACCCTATTAACAAAATAACACGGGATAAATAAATCAGAAAGATCTTACCGCATGGTTCGCCGTCTATCTTTTACCGACCCTCTCTTTTTTCCAGAAATTCATGCAACGTTTATTTGAGTCAAAACATTTATTCATTTGGGCTAAAGTATTACAAATGTCGACACCGAAGATGACGAACCATTCAAATTTTTGTGTACATGCAAAAAATGAAAGAATAATATTTATTACCAACTAAATGTGCATTTGGAACTAGCGCCGACCCATGACGTGACGAACTTTTCAATATGTGTTAGATAAATACACAAAACCCAGTGCAGAATTTTATACATCCTATAGCATTAATTATTTATACATCCTATAGCATTAATTATTGTGAAATGGAACGAGCTCACCAATAAACGTCCTTCGAAGTGTTCAGTGCGTATGTGCTGCAGCATCTTCCACAATCTGGCCTCGAAATCACACTGAACCGCTACAACAACACACGGGTACGACGATGTGCACATTCAAATTGTCGACGACGACGCGGCCGATCCGAATGAAAAAAGCGGCACTTCCACTTTGCCTCCAAAAACACACTTAACCGCCCCGTACGAAGACGAGCACGCACGCAGGACGACGACGCGATGCAACGACGAACCAAGACAGACTTATTCCTTTAACGCATCTTTATTCGAAACAAAACTTTTACTTCAAGTTAGAAAAACAACTCTGTTTCTTACATTATTTCACCATGGTCAACGACTCTACCAAAGTATCCCCGCATTCTGTTCAACTTCAGTCTCAGAGATATCATGCAAAATCAGCTGTTGATGGTGTTTGCTGCTGAAATCTCGGAGGTGGCAGATGCGGAAATTCTGAAGCATGAAGTGATTGATCGGATCAAGAAGGAACAACGAAAACAGAAGCACTTCTTCGATAAATCACGGCGAACTTGTACTCTTGGAAATGAATCCGCAAACTATCGGTTTCAGCAAGAAGTTAAAGCCGAAGTACAAAGGACTGTACCTAGTACAGTCAGGTCTTTTTATATGCGGTTTTCATTTACGCGGCCGCGTAAATGTAAACTCCTTACCAAAAAAAAATCATCGTCTTATTTTTGCATGATTCGTCGAGAAATGGCTGACAACTGATTCTTTTTGAAGAAAAAAATTCTAGCATCTACACAAACTCGGTGGAAATCCCAAAACTGCGGCTAACAGTACAGATAGCCGTTCTGCTTCAGGCAACCAAAACATATTCTTGATTTCGACCGATAACTCCAAGGAAAAATCCTCCAATAAATAAAATGAAACATTTCCTCAGCGGCTCAGATAAAAACTATCTTTCCTACATGGTTTGGCAAAATCAATTTTATGTAATCAGTGGTAGCTTCTCAACATACTATAAGAGATTCAGAGTTTAATTAAATTCCTCTGAAGACTGACAGTGTGACGGATTGACAGTTAAAAGCTATTCGAATAATTTTACCAAAAACTTCCAAGAAACACAAGAAAAATCGTTCCACAAATACGTAAACTTCAGAATTTTATATGAATAATTTGATTTCTAAGCACCTCGAAACATCAGAGAGTTTCAATTTAAATATTGAGTCGACATTGTCGACAACTTGGACTACATATCTTTCTCGTATGAGTTCAATCATTTAAAAACTGGGGGGCGTTTTTCTTTTTCAATTTTATTATTGGTAGTTTTCGAACACTTTGGTCTGATTTTGCCCCCAGGAGATGATTTCGTTCACTTAGGCAATCATTTTTTTTTATTTCTATGAAGCGCACATGAACGTTTTCTCAAATTCTTAAACATTAATCCAAAATTTTAGCACAAATTTCAAAAGCATCAGAACAAGTAAAACACATATCAATATTTTGAAGCTATTTGCCCTTCTAAGCACATCTGTCCCATGTTGTTTTGCATTCTAGCCGTGTTTTTCTCAGTAACAGAGCCATTTGAAGTTAATATGATATTTTTTCCATTTTGCATCACAGATAAACATTCCACGATAACGTTAAGCATCTTTTTCGGACATTGATTTTAGGATAGAACTGAAGTTAGAGCAGTGGGACAGTATGCGTAGAAAAACAACATGGTACAGATATGCTTAGAACGGCAGTTGAGCTAGTGTATCCACTGAAACCTGTAGGATAAACACCAATTGTAATCTGAAAACAATATGCCTAAAGATCAAATTTATCAAAGATATGACAATACTATGTATACACTGTTTATCTTGAGATAAACAGTTAAACAATTAATTGCAAACTTCAAATCATTAAACATTTATTAAATGGTTCATGTAGTTGTAAGGGTTTATAATGCAAATGAAATGAGTTATATAAAAAAGAAATAATGATACAGAATTGCATGAAAAAAAAAATATAGTAAAATTGGCACCCCGAAAATCCTCCTAGCTACGTCAATTGAAAAAGGAAATGTAGGTAAAGGTACGAAAATACGTTGAAAGCAGCAAAACCCTTGCCGCGACAGATTGAAGGTGAGAAAACTGTTCCCCGCACTATGTTCTCGCTTTCCTCGTTACAACACCGCGTGTCCCACCTTACCTTTGGCGTAAACTTTGAGCACGTTGTTAAAGTTTTCCGGTATCACAATCTGCTCCGGGCAGTAGATTTCCGACAGCAGGACCATGTCGACCGGAGTGACCAGGTGACCAGGCGGGCGGGCGGCGGCCAAGGGAAAACTTATTCGACTCCACACGGATCAGAACGTGGTGGTAGTGAGCTAGTACCTAAGCTAGCACAATCTGCACAGTGCTCTGCTGTGCTTGAATTCGTAGGAACTTCTAATTGTACTGGGCTCGATTGGATCGGATTCGATACTGACGTCCCGTCCCGAGCTGTTATCGATACATCGCCGCGCCGGTCCGGTTAGCATGGATTGCTAGGGGTTTGTTTTTCGTGGTGTTGTTTTTTTTGCATTCAACAAGGATGACGATAGGACGGCGAATGCGCGTGGGCGGTTTTGCTACGATACGGTTGCCGTTGGTTACGGATGGTTTGCCGTTGGCGGCGGCAGGTTGTTGACATTAGACCTTGCATTAGACGAAGAATCAATTGCATTTAGTTTTTTTCCGGAAAACAGACTCATTTGATAACTTTATTTGGTCATATCACGTGATAAGTCGAGCTAAATAAGGTTATGTACATATTTAAAATAGTTGTTTATCTACTTCTTCTTCTGCTTGGCTTAACATCCTAACTCAGACCTGAATCACTTGAATATGAAGTGAATCAGACTTGAATCAAATGAATTTGAAGTAAATCAGCCTTGAATGACATAAATATAAAGTAAATCAGACCTGTATCACTTGAATATTAACTGAATCAGACCTGAATTACTTGAATATAAAGTGAAGCAGACCTGAATCACTTGAATATGAGGTGAATCAGACCTGTACCTCTTGAATTTGAAGTGAATCAGACATCAATGACTTGAGTATGAAGTGAATCAGAGCTGAAACACTTGTATATAAAGTGAATCAGACCTGAAGTTCTTCAATATGAAGTGAATCAGACCTGAATGACTTGAGTATGAAGTGAATCAGAGCTGAAACACTTGAATATAAAGTGAATCAGAGCTGAATGACTTGAGTATGAAGTGAATCAGAGCTGAAACACTTGAATATGAAGTGAATCAGACCTGAATCAAATGAATTTGAAGTAAATCAGCCCTGAATGACATGAATATGAAGTGAATCAGACCTGAATCACTTGAATATGAGGTGAATCAGACCTGTACCTCTTGAATTTGAAGTGAATCAGACATTAATGACTTGAGCATGAAGTGAATCAGAGCTGAAACACTTGAATATGAAGTGAATCAGACCTGAAGCTCTTCAACATGAAGTGAATCAGACCTAAATGACTTGAGTATGAAGTGAATCAGAGCTGAAACACTTGAATATGAAGTGAATCAGACCTGAATTACTTGAATTTGAAGTGAATCAGACATTAATATCTTTAGTATGAAGTGAATCAGAGCTAAAACACTTGAATATGAAGTGAATCAGACCTAAATCAAATGAATTTGAAGTAAATCAGCCCTGAATGACATAAATATGAAGTGAATCAGACCTGAATCACTTGAATAAGATGTGAATCAGACCTGAACGTCTTGAATTTGAAGTGAATCAGACATTATTGACTTGAGTATGAAGTGAATCAAAGCTGAAACACTTGAAAATGAAGTGAATCAGAACTGAAGCTCTTCAATATGAAGTGAATCAAACCTGAATGACTTGAGAATGAAATAATTCAGAGCTGAAACACTTGAATATGAAGTGAATCAAATGAATTCGAAGTGAATCAGCCCTGAATGACATGAATATGAAGAGAATCAGACCTAAATCACTTGAATATGAAGTGAATCAGACCTGAACCTCTTGAATTTGAAGTGAATCAGACATTAATTACTTGAGTATGAAGTGAATCAGAGCTGAAACACTTGAATATGAAGTGAATCAGACCTGAACCTCTTGAATATGAAGTGAATCTGACATGAATAACTTGAGTATGAAGTGAATCAGAGCTGAAACACTTGAGTATTAAGTGAATCAGAACTTAAACACTTGAATATGAAGTGAATCAAATGAATTTGAAGCACATCAGCCCTGAATAGCATGAATATGAAGTGAATCAGACCTGAATCACTTGAATATAAAGTGAATCAGACCTGAACCTCTCGAATTTGAAGTGAATCAGACATTAATGACATAAATATGAAGTGAATCAGACCTGAATTTCTTAAATAAGCGAATCAGACCTTAATCACTTGAATTTGAAGTGAATCAACCCTGAATGACATGAAAATGAAGTGAATCGGACCTGAATTACTTAAATATGAAGTGAATCAGACCTCAACAGATGCGCCAACTTGATCAAATTTTTAAGGGGGGATCAAAGCCTGGTTTTCTAATTTTTTGTATGGAAAAATCGGAAAAATCGTCAAACAATAGGGGGGGGGGGCAAAACCATGCTTGCTTCCCCTAAGTTGGCCCCTATGGACCTGAATCACTTGAATATGAAATAAAACAGACCTGAATCACTTGAATTCGAAGTGAATTATCCCTGAATGACATGAATATGAAGTGAAACAGACCTAAGATACTTGAATTTGAAGTGAATCAGACCTGAATCACTTGAATATGAAGTGAATCAGATCTAAATGACTTGAATACGAAGTGAATCAGGCCTGAATCACCTGAATATGAAGTGAAACAGACCTGGACCACTTGAATATGAAGTGAATCAGACCTGAACCTCTCGAATATGAAGTGAATCAGACCAGAATGGCTTGAGTATGAAGTGAATCGAACCTGAAACACTTGAATATGAAGTGAATCAGACCTGAATCACTTGAAGATGAAGTGAATCAGACCTGAATCACTTGAATAAGAAGTGAATCAGACCTAAATGACATGAATATGAAGTGAATCAGACCAGAAACAGTTTAATATGAAGTGAATCAAACCTGAAACACTTGAATATGAAGTGAATCAGACCTGAAACACTTTAATATAAAGTAAAACAGACCTGAACCATTTGAATTTGAAGTGAATCAGACCTGAACCTCTCGAATATGAAGTGAATTAGAGCTTAAACACTTGAATATGAGGTGAATCAGACCTGAAACACTTGAATATGAAGTGAATCAGACCTGTATCACTTGAAAATAAAGTGAATCACACCTGAATCACTTGAATAATAAGTGAATCAGACCTAAATGACATGAATATAAAGTGAATCAGACCAGAAACAGTTTATTATGAAGTGAATTAAACCTGAACCAATTGAATATGAAGTGAATTAGACCTGAAACACTTTAATATGAAGTAAAACAGACCTGAACCACTTAAATTTGAAGTGTATCATCCCTGAATGACATGAATATGAAGTGAAACAGACCTGAATTACTTGAATATGAAGTGATTCAGATCTGAACCACTTGAATATGAAGTAAACATACTTCAATCACTTGAATTTGAAGTGAATCATCCCTGAATGATATGAATATGAAGTGAAAAAGACCTAAATTACTTGAATATGAAGTGAATCAGACCTGAATCACTTGAATATGAAGTGAAACAGACATGAACCTCTTGATTATGAAGTGAATCAGACCTGAATCACTTGAACATGAAGTGAATCAGATATGAACCTATGGAATATGAAGTGTATAGATCTGAACCACTTGTATATGAAGTGAAACAGACCTGAATCACTTGAATATATGAAATGAAACAGACTTGAATCCTTTGAATATGAATTGATTCAGACCTGAACCTCTTGATTATGAAGTCGAACAGACCTGAATCACTTGAAGATGAAAAGAATCGGACCTAAATCGCTCAAATATGAAGTGAATCAGACCTGAAACACTTGAATATGAAGTGAAACAGACCTGAATCATTTGAATTTGAAGTGAACCAGACCAGAATGACATGAAATGAAGTGAATCAGACATGAACCCATGGAATATGAACTGAAACAGACCAGAAACACTTGAATATGAAGTGAATCAGTCCTGAACAGCTTGAATATGAAGTGAAACAGACCTGAATAACTTGAGTATGAAGTGAAACACACCTGAATAACTTGAACGTGTTTTTTTATATTTTTGTTCGAAATTGAATGTCTGTTTTCGGTGGTTGAAGGAAGATTTACTAGAATGAGCCAGAGAATGGAGGTTAGCGACGTTTAAAGGGAGTTTAAGTTGGAGCGGGAGAATGTTTAAGGATATCCAAGAGCTCTTTGGAGAATATGTCATCCAATTTACAAGCTAGTGGTCTTCCGCTATATTACCTAAAAAGTTGTACTAACAGACGCTCATACATATTAGAGTGGGTCAACGTTGTATGGAGAAACTTTAAATTTGATCGTATCAACCCGGAACAAAGCTTTTTCAATCCATATTAGCGTCCGAAACAACTGTGCAAAATTTGGGAGCGAATGGTTGCGTCCCCGTATTCCGCATTGCGATTGAAATTTGTATGGAAGTTAGTATGGGAAAACGTACTTTTTTGCATTTTTCTCATAAATTGAAATTTTTCGTCTAAAACAATCCAACCAATGACGTTAAAGTATAGCCTAGGATATGCCGAAAAACTTTGCCGAAGACCGCAAAGTGATCCGACGCTTGTGAAAAAAGTTATTCGCCTTGAAAGTTAGACCAAAAATTGAGATTTTATTATTGATGTTATTCCTTTACATGTTAACTGTTAAGCACCACCGGGCAATCTGTACGTTATAACTTTTTTCACAAGTGTCGGATCACTTTGCGGTCTTCGGCAAAGTTTTTCGGCATATCCTAGGCTATACTTTAACGTCATTGGTTGGATTGTTTTAGACGAAAAATTTCAATTTATGAGAAAAATGCAAAAAAGTACGTTTTCCCATACAAAATTCCATACAAATTTCAATCGCAATGCGGAATACGGGGAAGCAACCAATCGCTCCCAAATTTTGCACAGTTACTTTGTACGCTAAAATGAGTCGAAAAAGCTTTGTTCTGAAAAATCGACTTTGTTGACCCAGTCTAATACATATATGTTTTCTACAAATTGTCTTCTGTTAAACCCCCTCAACCGCCCTGAAATTCCTTAAAATTAACTGAAACGCCTTGAAATACCTCGCATGAGCAAAAATTGTAAAAAAAAAATAAAACAAGATAACATTTTATGTAAACTTTCTCCGGTTTTTTTTTCATGCCTAAGCATATAATTTCAAGAAATTTAAAATCAACGGTCTTCATACAATCTACGTAGCGTCGGAGGATAGCACCGACCTCAGTTCAATTATCGACACCCACCACATCGCACTGTAAATACACCGGAAGAAAATAAGAAAAGAAAAAAAGAAACACCAATTAAAACAATATCCTTTCTCATCACCTGTTTTTCCTCTTCCGCAGAACTCCCGCACTCGCCGCCCACCTTGTGGACGGAACACACCAAGTACGACCCGGGGGACATCCTACGGGCCAACTGTTCGACACCGCCCTCGAAGCCGGGTGCCACCATCACTTTCCTGCTGAACACTATGACGGTAAGTTTTGCGGTGTCCTACCTAGCCTCCCCATTTGCAGCGGAGTGTTACATGTCTCCGCATCGGAATGAGACACTAGTAGGTAGATTCTTCGACCTTTGGGAGAGGTGAACTGGGGTCTCGATGGGGGGTTCATTTGCAGTTACGCGCGGGTGATTAATAATGAAGTACCTACTTTTGCTGCTTGCGCTCTGCTCTCCTTGCTCGTCGGAAGGGAACAGGGCTGCCTGTCCACCGGAATGTGCCCTGAGGAAACTCCGACCAGCCAGCGCGCGCTGGCTGGTTGATCGAGAAAGAATAACACCGGGGTGCTCTGTGGTGGTAATCAAGTAACCGCCATGCTGTGTGCCCACTACCCAGAGAAAGTAGTTAGTTATTGGAGTAGGTACTCCGGGAGATGGACGACTAGTCTCATCAGCATAGGCGTAGCAAGGGTGTTTTCTGGAAGAGGAGTAGAAGATCCGGCTAATGTAACGTTTTATATTTATTAATATTTCTATATTTTACTTGCTAGGATTCCATACTATATGTAAGGAAGTTGTTAGTGACATTATAGATAACTTAACTACACTTCAGATTTCTTCGTTCAGCGTGATTTTTTATTAATTCACTTCATATTAATTCACTTTACTTCACTTTACTTGGCCTTGACCTTTACTTTACCTATACTTTACCTTTACTTCACCTTTACTTTACCTTTACTTTTCTTTTACTTTACTTTTACTTTACCTTTACTTTACCTTTACTTTACCTTTACTTTACCTTTACTTTACCTTTACTTCACCTTTACTTTACCTTTGCTTTACCATTACTTTACCTTTACTTTACCTTTATTTTACCTTTACTTTACCTTTACTTTACCTTTACTTAACCTTTAATTTACCTTTACTTTACCTTTACTTTACTTTTACTTTAACTTTACTTTACCTTTATTTTACCTTTACTTTACCTTTTCTTTACTTTTACATTACCTTAACCATTACTTCACCATTGTTTTATATTTACTTTAACATTACTTCACCATTATTTCATCTTTACTTTATCACTTTACGTTTGTTTGGCTTCATTCTTATAGGTCAAGCTCAAAACATTGCATTGTAACGAATTTTTGGGATATAAAAAGTCCAAACTCTAGAGTTTTTGAAAGATATTGCAGTAACAGTAGCTTTCACACTGAAAACAGTAACAACCAGGGATCATAAAATTCTGGAAATCTTTAGAATCATTGTAAGCTACTTTTAAATACAGGTCGGACTCGATTATCCGGAGTCGTGTTCGGATGCTTCTCAAATGTATATCTGGGGAACGGAATGATCTAGAAAGCTGAAATTTTGACATTTTGTCAAGCCAACTTTGATTATTGATCAGTAAAAATTTCAGCTTCATACAGCATTCCATTTGCGAGATATTATTTTGGGAAGTGTCAGAACCCGACTCCGGATAATCGAGTCCGACCTGTACTCCTCTGTTCTAGTTCTAGAGGATAACGTGCCTCTGGAGCCGGCCTTCTGATCTGTTCTAGTTCACTAGTTGGAATGGTACAATGGATTTAATTTAGGGTTACGCTAAGGAGAAGTAGGAACTCTGTAACATTGAGAGCAGAAAGTATGTTTTTTTCCTGGAATGAGCCAGAAGTATTCGCGCGCAGCATACTCAACTTCCAGAGGAAAAAAAAAATCCCTTGGAAACTTCCCCAGATTTGTTTTTTATGCTTCTTCTTAAAAGTATTCCAAGATTTCAAGATCTGGAAGAAGTAATCCTCAAATTGCTCGTAATAGGAACCCCCGGTAGCAATTTCGCCTAGGAATTACTCTAGAAATTCCTCCTCCTCCTCTTTCTCTTCTTGGCGTAACGTCCTCACTGGGACAAAGCCCGCTTCTCAGATCTTAGTGTTCTATGAGCACTTCCACAGTTTTTAACTGAGAGCTTCCTCTGCCAATGACCATTTTGCATGTGTATATCGTGTGGCAGGCACGAAGATACTCCATCCCCAAGGAAGTCAAGGAAATTTCCTTTACGAAAAGATCCTGGACCGACCGGGAATCGAACCCGTCACCCTCAGCATGGTCATGCTGAATACCCGTGCGTTTACCGCCTCGGCTATATGGGACTCTAGAAATTCTTTGAACTATTAATCTAGTAACACCCAATGTCATTACTTCGGAAATTTATTTTGAACAATTTACATATGACATTTTTTAAAAGTTAACATCGGAATGCTACTTTAAATAAACACTGTAGATGGAAATAATATTCTCAAGAATGTCCATGTATTATTTAAACTTATGTTTCTAATTAAGAATTATTTACATTTTTCCATGAAAAATAAATTCCACGACAAATAACACTAAATTCAAAAACCAGTAACATTCTGTGAAAAATTGCACATGAATTCTTTGGACTTCCCCGAGAAATTCCCAAACAAATCCTCCAAATGTTTCCGTCATTTCACCCAGTAAATTCCCTGCGATTTTTTCTAAGAAATTACCTGATATATCTTCCGGGAAATCTCCGCAGAAATTTCTCAGTAATTTCTCCAGCAATTTCCCTCAAAAAACGCCCCAAGGAATTTTCCAAAAGAATCGCCACGAAAGGCTGTGAACAACTCTTTCTAAAATTTTCTATAGATTTCATTAAGAAATTTTCCAGTAATTTTTCTAAAAAGGTATCTGGACTGCTCTAGTCATTTCACCCAGGAACTAACCTAAGGTTTCTGAGAGGAGTTACTCTGGGACTTTTCCCAGAATAGCTAATGAAACGCCTCCAGAAAATTTTCAGGTATTCGCGAATGATTTCAACAAGGAATTCTGCAGAAATTTTCTCAGGATTCTTTTGAAAATTTTTACAAAAAAAAAACTTCCACCATAAAGCGTATGACTTCTTAAAGGATTTACTTTACAATTTCCTTCGGGAGCTCACCGGAAATTTTCCAGAAATTTTCTCAAGAATTACTCCAATTGAGAATCACTCCAGGAATTTCTTTGATATCACTCCAGGGATTACTCCAAGAATCCTTCCAGAAATTTCTCAAGGAATTCATCCAGAAATTCCTTCAGGAACTCCTCCGTGAATCACTCCAGTAACTCATCCGGGAATGACTCCAGGAATTCCCCGAAATTATTCCAGGAATTCCTCTCCAGTCAGGAATTCCTCCAACAATGCCTCCAGAAATAACTGCAGAAATTCCTCCAGGAATATATTTGGAATGACTCCAGAAATTCCTCCGGAATTACTTCACGCATTCATTTGGATTTACTCCAGGAGTTTCCTAGGAATTACTCCAGGAATTCCCCCGGAATAACTCCAGGAATTTTCCGAAATTATTCCAGGAATTCCATCGGAACTACTCCAGGAATTTTCCAGCAATAACTCCAGGAGTTCTTCCGAGAATTCCTCCAGGAATTCGTCAGGGCATTTCCCAGGAATTCCTCTGAGAATTCCTCCAGGAATTCCTCTGGGAATTCCTCCAGGAATTCCTCTGGGAATTCCTCCAGGAATTTCTCTGGGAATTCCTCCAGGAGTTCATCTGGGAATTCCTCAAGGAATTTCTCTGGGATTCCTCCAGGAATTCCTCTGGGATTTCTCCAGGAATTCCTCTGGGCATTTCCCAAGAATTCTTCTGGAAATTCATCCAGGAATTCCTCTGGGAATTTCTCTAGGAATTTCTATGGGAATTCTTCCAGGAATTCCTCTGGTAATTTCTCCAGATATTCCTCTGAGAATTCCTCCAGGAATTCCTCTGGGAATTGCTCTGGGAATTTCTCCAGGAATTCCTGTGGGAATTGCTCCAGGAATTCCTCTGGGAATTCCTCCAGGAATTCCTCTGGGAATTCCTCCAGGAATTCCTCCAGGAATTCCTCCAGGAATTCCTCCAGGAATTCCTCCAGGAATTCCTCCAGGAATTCCTCCAGGAATTCCTCCAGGAATTTCTCCAGGAATTCCTCCAGGAATTCCTCTGGGAATTCCTCCAGGAATTCCTCTGGGAATTCCTCCAGGAATTCCTCCAGGAATTCTTCTGGGAATTCCTCCAGGAATTCTTCTGGGAATTCCTCCAGGAATTTCTCTGGGAATTCCTCCAGGAATTCATCTGGGATTTCCTCCAGGAATTCCTCTGGGATTCCTCCAGGAATTCCTCTGGGATTTCTCCAGGAATTCCTCTGGGAATTTCTCCAGATATTCCTCTGAGAATTCCTCCAGGAATTCCTCTGGGAATTCCTCTGGGAATTTCTCCAGGAATTCCTCTGGGAATTGCTCCAGGAATTTCTCTGGGAATTCCTCCAGGAATTACTCCAGGAATTCCTCCAGTAATTCCTCCAGGAATTCCTCCAGTAATTCCTCCATGAATTCCTCCAGGAATTCCTCCAGGAATTCCTCCAGTAATTCCTCCAGGAATTCCTCCAGTAATTCCTCCAGGAATTCCTCTGGGAATTCCTCCAGGAATTCCTCCAGGAATTCCTCCAGGAATTCCTCTGGGAATTCCTCCAGAAATTCCTCTGGGAATTCCTCCAGGAATTCCTCTGGAAATTTCTCCAGGAATTCCTCTGGGACTCCTCCAGAAATTCCTCTGGGAATTCCTCCAGAAATTCCTCTGGGAATTCCTCCAGGAATCCCTCTGGGAATTCCTCCATGAATTCCTCTGGGAATTCCTCCAGGAATTCCTCTGGGAATTCCTCCAGGAATTCTTCTGGGCATTTCCCAAGAATTCCTCTGGGAATTCCTCCAGGAATTCCTCTGAGAATTCCTCCAGGAATTCCTTTGGGAATTCCTCCAGGAATTCCTTTGGGAATTCCTCCAGGAATTCCTCTAAAATTCCTCTGGAATTCCTCCAGGAATTCTTATGGAAATTTCTTCGAGAATTCCTCTGGAATTCCTTCAAAAATTCCTTTGGAATTCCTCCAGGAATTCCTCTGGAATTCCTCCGAAAATTCCTCTGGAATTCCTCTGAAATTCCTTCAGGAATTCCTCTAGAATTCCTCTGGAATTCCTCAAGGAATTCATCTGGAATTCCTCCAGGAATTTCTCCAGGAATTCCTCCAGGAATTCCTCTGGAATTCCTCCAGAAATTCCTCTGGAATTCCTCCAGGAATTCCTCTGGAATTTTTCCAGGAATTCCTCTGGAATTTTTCCAGGAATTCCTCTGGAATTTTTCCAGGAATTCCTCTGGAATTTTTCCAGGAATTCCTCTGGAATTTTTCCAGGAATTCCTCTGGAATTCCTCCAGGAATTCCTCCGGAAATTCCTCCAGGAATTCCTTCGGAAATTTCTCCAGGAATTCCTCCGGAAATTCCTCCAGGAATTTCTTCGGAAATTCCTCCAGGAATTCCTTCGGAAATTCCTCCAGGAATTCCTCCGGAAATACCTCCAGGAAGTCTTCCGGAATTACCTCTAGAAATTCTCCCGGAAATACCTCCAGGAATTCTCCCGGAAATACCTCCAGGAATTTCTCCGGAAATTCCTCCAGGAATTCCCCCGGAAATTCCTCTAGGAATTCCCCCGGAAATTCCTCCAGGAATTCCACTGGGAATTTCTCCAAAATTTTTTTTTCTCCAAGAATTCCACCAGAAACTCTTTCGGGAATTCTTAAATGCACTCCTCCGGGAATTCCTCCAGGAGTTCTTCCGGGATGTCCTCCAGGAATTCCTCAGGGAATTCGTCCAGGAATTTCTCCGGGAATTCCTTCAGGAATTTCTCTGGGAATTCCTCCAGGAAAGTTTCCGGGAATTTCTCCAGGAATTCTTGCAGGAATTTGCTCCGGGAATCAGAGAGTTTTTCTGATATTTTTTTTCGGAAGCTATGTCCTCCAGGAATTTATTCATTCATTCGACCAGGAATTTATCCAAAAATCGCTTCAGTATTTCTTTTTGAATTCCTTTCTTCAGAATCTCGAACAGCATTTTTTTTTAATTTTCCCTCAATTATCCGCTAGAAAATTCCAAAAATTTAAATAGATGTTTCCCAAGAATTTCTTCGATAAATTCCCCCAGAAATTCTTCCAGGAATTACCTGGTGAGTTAACTGTCTGATTTCCTGAAAAAATATTCTGAAATTTCCTCGGGAATTACTCCTTGAAGATTCATGTGCATTCTGCTGAAAATTCCTGCGGACATTTATTTGCAATGGAATTTTTCTAGGAATTCAACCAAGAATTCAATTTGAAATCTCCAAAAAATCTCCACGAGTCTCACTCATATTTTTCCAAGAAAATCTCCTTCTAAAAACCTCCTAAAATCCCCAGAATTTCCTTCTGAAATTCTTCCAGAAGCCCTCATATAATAGAAAAGTTTCCAAATATTTTAGGAATTTATCCAGGTTTCCCTAGGATTTCTCCAGAAACTGGTGCAGATTTTTCCAGAAATTTTCTCAGCGATTCCCCAGAAATTGATACAAGGGCTTTTGCCAAACATACCCAAGTAATTCATCTAAAAATTTTCAGGAGCTTTTCTAAGAAATTCAGGAAATTTCCTAAGTTCCTCCCATGCACTTTTCTGTGATTCGTCAAGGAATTCTTCCATAAATTACACAAACTAATCCAGGAAATCCTCTACATTGTTTTTGCTGATATATCCCAAGAAAATATTTAAAACATCCTCTGGAGTGCTTCCAAAAATGCTTCACGAAATTCTCGGAATTATCACACGCTTACCTACTTTTAAGAATATCTCTGGAAATTTCTCCATGAAAATACTCAAGGCATATTGTAGAGAATGTGTGCCGCTATTTCTCCATGAATTCGATCAGAAATTCTTCCAAGAATTTTGAGGAAATGCTGAGGAGCTTTTCTTGGAATTGCTTTTGAAATTTCGCTATGAAATCCTCAAAGTACTTTTTGCTTTGGAAATTCTCCGAGGAGTTTCCCAGAATAAGAGCAGACATTTACTAATATTCCTGGTGACATTCTTGATCGGTCCTACTCTTAACCGACACCGCTGGTCATTACACTCCATCGCTGAATCAGGGTATCCATCTACCCCCTAAGGTGCGGTGTGAACTACTTGCCATGTAGGTATGTGCAAGGTTATTTATTATGGTCATTAGTACCGGACATAATTCCTTTTTAATTAACACATGGACCTTGGCAGCGCGAGTGAGTGGCTCCTGGCTCCTGTCTCTTGGCTGAGGAAGAGCACCAACCCGTGTACTATGTAGTTAAGAAGCATGTGAGTAACGACGATGACACGAGCGGTGGTCTTGTTACCCCGTGTGTTCCTTCCACGCGACGAAAGTGAATCCCCGGTTGGAGCTTCGGAGCAGGACGTGCTGACGCTGCGCTGGCTTGGTTGCTTCTTTTGCGATGTGTTCCGGTTCAACTAGTGGTTGGCGATGGAGACCGACGACGACGACAACGACGACAATGTTTGCACGCAGTAGCTGCCGCTTGTCCGCGTGAATTGATACTTCACGTGTAGAAGCTTTTGCATCGTGTGTTTACTCACCGCCTCACAGCTAATTCTAGGAACATAACCCGAAGAAGTTCCGGCGCAGTAGACGATACTCTCGCACACACCAAGATCTGAGGTATCAGACCGTGATTAATTACGAAACAATTTTAGCAGAAATAGGCACACGCCACTTCTGGGAGCCGCACGCTGCGGCGACGTTGTCTTGGGAATGATTCGGAGAAAGTGCCGGGTTACCACCACAAAGGATGACCGACCGGTCGGCGAGCATTGTCGATTGGACTTCGGAACGGGGAACGTGTGGTTGTTAATTATTCAATTATACTAAGGCGTGTGCTCTTGTGTGTTTTTGCTTCTTGCTGGGGGTGAAGTTTTCTGTTTGATTTATTTGGTAGGGTACATTATTGAGGTCATCAATTATGATTACCCAGAAGATTTACGCTCGGGGGAATTGGCGAGGTGGTCGTGGAGTGCGTGAATAGGCATCGCCAGTAATTATTGGATCATGAAAATTAATAACTGAAGACTGATATATGGTAAATTTGTATTGTGATTTCACTTGAGAACTTAATAATTTCTTGCTTCAATTGATAAACTACCTCAAGTGATCTTAAAATATATGTTCTAAACATACATGGGGTGGCCAAAATGTTTGGTATAGGCAAAAAAAAATTCAACATGCTGTAACTTTTCATAGAGTGCATCAAAATATCTAAAATTTTGACTCTTTGTCAATCTATTGTATGTGCATCTCTGGTACAAATTTGGGCTCGATTGAATAATCTTTCGCCAAGTTCGAACCGTTCGGGTAAAACACTATTTTTTAGACAACTCATTTTTGAGCTGTCATATCTCGGAAACCAGTGAACCGAATTGAATGAAATTTTGAACGTACACTAACAATATACAAATGCTTCACAAACTATTAAAACAAAGATACTTTTTGAACGTTGAAAAAAGTTATCATGGACAGACACTTTTTGGATACCACCAGTATGTACCAGAGATGCACATACAATAGATTGACAAACAGTCAAAATTTGAGATATTTTGATGCACTCTATGAAAAGTTATATCATGTTGAACTTTTTTGTGAGAGAAAAAAAAGTTGCCTATCCCAAACATTTTGGCCATCCCCTGTATATCATCTTACGAAATCAAAGAACGAAAAAAAAAGACAGAAAAGTATATATCCTTTTTTCACTCACCCACGTGAAAATCTCAGAGATAGCACATATTATATCGCCTTACCTATGGTTTCTAACCATGCACAGTCAATTTTAGAAAATATGAGGAGAATAAGAAATCATCAGCGAATAGTCGAAATCAATTGACTAATCCATAAACTAAACACGTTTTACTTTCTAATTCAAAACCCAAAGAATGTAATGGGTCATTCATTCGAATGACTTCACTCTAAAAAAAAATCCTGGATGAACAAATCACAACTCACCTGGCACATCGTATTGCCGCTGTCCGCTCATGTCCATTTATCTTCATTTTAACACCTGAATCCGAAGTAGGACGCGTGTGATGGAAAATTCAGCATCTGTAGTGAAAGAGAGACTCGAATCGCCATTGCTACGGTCCGCTGTACCGTCGGTACCGTGATGTGGAGCAAGACAATCATCACATTGCGATATCTGGTTACATGAAAAAAATATGTAACTTTGTAACATGGTTACAAGATTGAAACTGCTTTCTTATTTTAAAAATCGATTGATCATCTTTTCGTCATTAAAAGGCTGAGTCAAATCGTACCCTAAAGAAGCAATTATATTCAATTATCATTTTTTATGACGGTAGCGCCTCCCTGTGGTCGATATTGATACCATATTTCCTTATCTCAAAGCAATGAAGTACCCACTCACTGTCTTAATCTTCTTACATGGAATGAGTTATTTTTGTAACGGATTAGACAATGAGCGTAACAATCTATTATATAAAATTTACAAAGAAGCTTCAAACCCCATCAATAGTCTTTCCGAGCCGAACAGTGAGCTAAAGCGGACGTGGTTTCAGAGTAATAAGTGGAAGAATTTTGCCAAAAGTTTAAGTGATAGCTAACTGTTTGAAAACGCTATGTGAGTTGGGAAAGCCCATAAAAATCTAAAAGAATTGTTAACTAAATTTTAAATTGTTCTAGAATTCGGAAAGATCGCTATATATTGTGGAAAGTTGAATTGGCCCAAGTGCAGGGAACAAGGCATTCCCAATGTGAGTGAAGAAAAACCGCCATGATAATTAATAATGTAGATTTCAGCTAAATGTGTGTCCTTTTGTAGATCTTAAATTAAGATAGTTGCTGACGTCACTATTCCAGCAAACCTTGAATCTGCTGCTCGAGGCTTAGGTAAATGTGTGAACCATTTGTTGCGTGTCGTGAAAGGAAATTGTGCTGTTCTATGTAATTTTTGATCCTAATGGACCCGTGTATGTGCTTCTTTTTTTTCTTGTTCGTGAAGGAATCATATCCTTCACGTGAAGGTGTTCCTGCCGGGTTCTAGAACCGGAAGTAGGTTGTAGGGGGATTCGACCACTACGAATCCTCTTGGTGGATCCAGAAGCTTGGTGGCTTGTAGGCTATAGGTCTCGTCGTCCGGCCAGTGAACCTCCATCGCACCTACGGGCCTGGGAGACTCCACGACTCCCGAGAATTCTCGACTGGAACCAATTACCATCGGATTCTCTTTCAATTAGCCTCGAGACAGTTGGCGGTCCGCAGCCAATCGGACTCGCATGTGAGAGTGCTGGTGTTAGCGAAGACACGCACCACTGACAGCCTACACGCGTGTACAGAAGCAGCCCCGTCATCGATAAGCACAACCAACACTGCAACCACCAATACAAAAGCAACCCCGTTGCGCTATCATCAACCCTGCGTCTCCATCGCCGCATCCATCGTTGGACGTCGTCGCCTGAGCTCGGGTCGAGCCAGATCAAGGTCAGATAGAATAAGTAGAAAGCGAACTGAGGGACCAAAGTAAAGCACGGTCGTGCGCATGAAAATTCCAATTGGAATCGTAGGAGTTTAGGAGCGGTTTTGAATACACTGATGCAAGTTTGAATGTTGGCTAGTTTACTCTAGATGACGAAAGATATTTGATGGGAATTTAGTAGGATTTTGTTGGGAATTTTAGCTGTGCTCTAAATTGATTGGGTCATTGGGGTCAGAGTTGTGGTGAGAAAGGACGGTCTCGAGTAAGAATTTTCCGTGGTTTGATGGACTCGCCCTGAGTCACGCTGGGCATTGCATATTGCTGCTTCACATGCAAACGGTTTGATCGTCTGCTTGGCGCTAAAGTGAAGTCAGTCGAGGAAAAGACAAGATTCGATTCCAATCAGATTTTGAACCGTTACAACTTTTATAAAAGTGTAAACGAAATTAATTTTGATTTTTAACTTGGTAACTAGGGGAACTTACGTATTTTCGGCAGTTTTGTTCTCTTCGTCATGGGGGGTTTTTTGAAACCTGTTGAACTTGGAATTTGCCTCAAATCCTTCCCAACCATGCTGAGTTATATGCCCAAATGTTAGGCAATTCAGCCCACAAAAACCCCCATGACGAAGAGAACAAACCTGCCGATAATACCCTTGGTCACCATAGTTGTAGGTACATAAAACCAATATTTAATTTGTGTACCGCGACGCAGTTTGCGTTAATCGATTCCCTGATACCCGTTGAAACACCCTTGACTTGACACCTCCTGAAGTGCTCATGAGACCCCCTGGAACCCTTTACGGGCCCGCAAATACTCCTTGAAATGCCCCCAAGACCCCCTGTCCCTGAAGCGCCCCTGAGACTTGCTAAACCAACCCTGAAACGCTTTTGAAACCTCAAGGTGCATCCCTGAATTTACATGGAACCCCCTTAAATGCACTTGAGACCCCGAAATGCCGCTGAAATCCTTGAGACCCCTTGAAGCGTCTCTCTTGAAAATGGGACCATTCTGGGAAAAGACGACACATGTGACACATTCTACCGTGACATTACAACGTTTTGAAGCCGTTTTGGTCAGATTTTCCACTATAACTTGTAAATTCGACCGTAAACCCTCAAATATTATTGCATATTCGGATTCCTTGTAACATTCCCAATAAGTATGATCTGTTGAGTATGTATGAAAGTATGTTAAAAATTGGAATGAGTAACGTGACGTTACAACGTTGTAACGTAACGCTACTAATTTCCATCTTTAACATACATTCTCAATGAAAACTAACTGTTCAACAGATTAAAGATATTGGAAATTTCACAAGGATTCCGAATATGCAAAAACTTTTGAGGGTTTACGGTCGAATTTGCGAGTTATAGAGAAAAATCTGACCAAAAAGGCGTCAAAACGCTGTAACGTCACGGTAGAATGTGTCATGTTTAGGAATTTTTTCCTTATTTTCGTAAATTATCACTGTACTATTCATTGTTTTCAGAATAATGTTTCAGTGGGTAGGAGATTTCAGCAAAGAACACATTGTTATTTTAAGGAACTTTGCTATAGACACTAAATAGTTTGAACTTTGGTTTTAAGGAGAAAATATGCAAGCTTTATCGAACAACTATATTTTTTTTATGAACTATTCCATGATTCAAACATGCAAAATTTCAGCGTGTTATGTTCTACAAATCAATAGATGTAGCAAAAATACACTATTTTTCTGAAAACACCCACTCTGGAAAATTGAGAATTGCAACAATAAACCAAATCCCGTTTTGCCTAGAATCAAAGGTCTACCTTGTATAACTTTTTCCACAGCCGTCGGATCACATCGCGGTCTTGGACAAAGTTGTTTTGCATATAGTCACCTACAATAATACCAACGGGTTTATTTTTTGAACGCTTACAGCACCACCTAGCGGCAAAATTCGAAAACTTAAAATTTCTGCATACATTTGGCCAAGTTTTCCCATACAAACTTCAAGCGTTTTGAGCGCCCCCTTAGGCTCAACCGATTTTGCTCAAATTTTGAACGTAGCTTCTGGGAGTCCAAAACAACTGATTTTGGAGGTAAGACTTAGCCTTCCTTTGGCGTTAGGGTCATTTTTTACCCAAACCGCACACTACATCAGCGAGCTGCTGTCAACGTGATGCAAAAGGAAGGTTATCAAAATTCAGAAACTTGGGTATAGATTTAGTTTTCAGTAGCCGGAACTGTCAACTTAAGTCATTATTAGGATCAACAAAAGATAAAATATGTTATTTAAACAAAGCGGGAGTTTACAAGATAACATGTCCACATTGCAATAAAATCTACATAGGACAAACTAAAAGAACACTTGAAATTCGGTTCAAAGAACATATTGCAGAGGTTAGAAAAAACGGGTAAAGAGTTAGAAAAGGGTTTAGCGTATAAATTTAAATCGAAAGTAGCAGAACATGTTTCCAGGATGAACACCTGTTGACAAAGGATAACATTAGTATCCTGCGATCTTGGAGCGGAAAGTTTAGAAATCCACAAAGGAAGGGCGGCATTACTTCTTAACCCTCTAATGGATACCTGGGGTCCATTGGACCCCAGAGCCACTTTGAAGTGGTCGCAAAAAAGTTTGGATTGACACATCGGTCCCATTTTCACAGTACCTTCAAACTACACCACGATGAGTTATTTGTGCAAAAATAACAAATATTTCATGGCGTAATATAGATTATTTTTTATGTCAAAGTTGAACCGGGCGATTTTGGTCCCCTGGGGTCCATTGGACCCCACGACACGAATGATTATATCTTGTGATCGTCACTTCCTAGAATAATGCTGTCTTCGACAAAATTGTTCAATAGACCAAGGGCAATCTTGTGTCGAACAAATTGAATTGGAATTAGCCCAAAAGGTGGCGCTATTGTTTATTCAAATTATGGATTGAAAGTTAAATTTAGCTTGAATATCTTGTGATTCGGAATGTATAGAAAGTTTGTGTCTTCGGCAAAAGTGTTCAATACATCAAGGATTATTTGGTAATGAAAATTATTTTAAAGTTTTTCTGCGAAAGGCCGTAATTAGTTCGTATATGCCCAGCATCCTAGATTACCGAGTGGCAAGCGTCCTCAAATAAGTACGCTTCTTTTGAAGTGAATATCTTGAGAATAACACAATATAATTACATTCTGTTTACAATACCAATACTTCCAATTTGGTGGATAATTTACTTCAGAATTGACTCACCCGGATACCTCCAGGAATTCCTCCCAAAATTTCTGAAGGAACTCCTACCAGGATTCTTCCAGAAATTAATACAGGGATTCTTTCAGTAATTCCTCCCGAGGTTCCTCAACGATTTCATCTGGGAAATCCACTTAAAAGCCCTCCGGAAATGACTCCCAAAACTACATCAGGAATTCCACCAGGGATTCAACTAGGAATTCGTAAAAGGATTCTTCCACAAATGCTTTTCGAGATTTCTCCACGAATTCCTCCCAGAATTTCTTCAGGAATTTGTCTCCGAATTGCTTCCGGGTTTTCTCCAGAATTTCCTCCCGGGTTTCCTGCATGAGTTTTTCTAGGAAATCCACTTGAAATTCCTCCTGGGATTTCTTCAGGAATTCCTCCGGGGGTTGCTTCAGGAATTCCTCCTGGGATTTCTCCAGGAATTCTTCCTGGCATTCCTCCAGGAATTCCTCTCGGGATTCTTTCAGGAATTTCTCCCGGGATTCTCCAGAAATTTCTCCCGGGATTCCTCTAGGAGTTGCTCTCGAGATTCCCCTAGGAATTTCTTCCAGGATTTCTCCAGGAACTCCTCACGGGATTCCTCCAGGAATTTCTCTCCAGGAGTTCCTGCCGGTTACGGGAAGAAAACGTTGAAATTTACATTCCATTTTTTTCGATTTTTCATGAAAATATATTTTGTATCACAGAGAACAGACATCCAAGCCTATAGAAAATTGTCTCGAAAGCTGTGCAAGGATTCAATTTTTTTAGCGTTGACAACACTAGCGTCACCTATGTGGCAAGTTGCTACAATTAGTGGTGAGTACGCATATCTACATAAGTTTTATATTCACCACCGACAACAGCGTGGGAACATTGGGATAGCAGCACCACCACGATGTTGCCACTTGTGTTGCCATTTCAAATGAACGTTTAATTCCTTACACAGTTTTGAAACTGAGCTTGGATGTCTGATCTCTGTGCTGTGGAAAATTGTGTAGATTATGATCAAAGTATAATTGTATATATCCCATAATCTGTAATATAGACACTATAGATTCCATATGCTTTCCAAGGTGCAGACAACTGTAAGGGGCCGTTCATTTTAGGGTGGTGGGAAGAGTCTCTGATTATGCTACGAGCCATGTATTAGGTATGGGAAAATAGGGGGAGAAGGGGGGTGTCAAAAATCGTCAAAAAAATGGTACGCCATTTATGGATGGCCCCTAACCATGCGATCTGTCAATTCGTTTAGACAAACGAGATTTACGGAACGATAACGACTGTGGGTTGTGTGACGTCATTTTCTATTAGTACACACTAAATTCACTATAAAACACTCTAAAATTGCGTAATTCAAATATTTCTCCCCAAGTCTGTAGATTCTATAGTGTCTATATTCGGTAGGTCCATGTCCTGCCAAATAACAGCTGTAGACACCATCTCTATAAATAAAAAGCATCGCGCACCAGCGCCTCCCAATAGGAGAGATCGTATCAAATGGCTCATCAACTGAACATTTTTGACCTACCCAACAACTAAGAGACCATTTTTCTAAGAAATCAGGATCCTGAGATATTATGAGATAAAAAATTTGCATGCTATCTAGTACTGCCTAGTGGTGGAATATCGAATCAAACGGTCCATAATCTATAAGTTCTTGACCAACCAAACAACTTTGCCGAAGACATCAACTAGGGTAATTCGCTAATTGTTGAACACTACCCAAATGTTGAACAGTTTCTGAATATTTTATTATAAACCTTACTTAAGTAATTTTCATCCAACGTAAACTTATGATGTAGATGCATATACATGTGGGTCACGATATTGCTCTAATTAAGTTACAAAATTATACATATTTTACGTCATAAAAAATTATTGAAAATTTCGTACCGCTGATGACGCGAAAACTGCACAATTCTTAAGATTAATGTTAAGAAATTGCTGTTACGAAATAAGCTTTGCGGGCAAATCGACCACAAATATCAAAGGCACATCATAGTTACAAGACATGGAAGGATGTCATTAATAGTTTAACATTGTTTAAAATCACATTTTCATTGTAATTTAATGTGAAAAAATATTTTTCCTATCACACTATCATTATGCATCCATGATCCAATTGTTGAACACTGGCATAACCTACGATGTGAGCATGATTGCTAGAATTTTTTTTCACTTTACCTAACCGCATTGCATGGGGTTTCAAGGGCGTTCCAGAGATGTTCTAGGGGTGTTCCAGTGGGCTTCAGAAAGATTCCAGTGATTTTCAATGGGTTTCAAGGGCGTTCCAGAGGTGTTCAAGATGAATTCAGAGTGTTAAGGGGGTCCGAGGAGTATTTCAAGGCGTTCCAGGAGGCTCAGGAGCAACCCACGGGTTTTCAAGGGATTTCAGGGTCGTTCCATGTGTGTTATTGGGGGTTGAGTGGGTCCCATGGGTGTCCAGGAGAGTTTCAGGGGCTTTTAAAGGCGTACTTTTCTTCTGTCGTTTTCGCTTCTAATCTAATCTTTTCAGCCATTTTTGCATCTTGTTATGTTTAAAACGATTTCAGTCCACTAGACCTCTCTTCAAATGTGCGATTCCTTGTCATTTAAATGAATTGTCACTAGCTCGGACTAGCTGGGCACAAAACACGAAAAACCCGGAAAAAATCCGCCAGAGTGAAAAAATATCGGATGTCGGGTCAAAGTCGGGTCAAATTTTATCAAATGTTGGACCACTGTTGGACCCACATCGGGTAACTATCGTGTCTGTGTTGGGTTTGGCGGCCAAAATAAAAACAGGTGAATGATAGGTTGATGTCGGGTTATACGTCATCAATTACGAACAAAGCTTCAACCGTTCAACAATGAATTAACTACATCGGCTGTTTTCCTACTCTCCGCATCGACCAATGTGGCGCTAGCTTCTATGCGCGAAACATCGCTAAAAGTAAATCGCAAAAATATTGTATGGCGAATACCATCTAAAGGCAAATTATTCAAAGTGGAAATCATTATTCGAAAAAATATTTGGTAGTGGTTGTGCACAATGGTGACCACTATTAAGCCTACCAAATATTTTTTCGGGAAAAGATTTGTATATCAAGTAATTCAAGTTTAGATGCATTTCGCCATACAAAATTAAATTGATTTACTCCTGCTGATCAACTGTGGCTGCGCGCAAAGCGGGTAGTCCATTGGCGAGAACCGTCCAACATTAGGATGAGTTTGCTTAAGGAAGCGTTCAACATTTGGGTTACAGACTTCCCATACAAATGTTCTATTTTCTCTTAGAAAATGGAATTTAAGGGAATATAAATTCAATGGGCAGTATAAGGGATAAGTAGATCTAGACGTTCACTGGATATTTTTCAACTTAAGTGGAATTATACACGGAAAAACAAACAAAAACCAAAATGCCGGTACTAACCGTTCAACAATTGGCGAATTACCCTATATAAGTAATCAGGATCCTGAGATATATGAGATTTAAATTTTAATAGTGTTACGTCGGTTTGCCTCTGATTCCTCTTGGGTTTATTCAAATATTACGAAACGCAAAATTTGACAACTTAAGGGCTCTTCCCTTCTCCGTGCAACAACTTTTGTATGGAAAATTTTGAATGAAACGTAACACAGCGCTAGACCACCTCCCATTCCTTTGCGTTACGTAATATTTGAATAACCCCTTTTGACCCGCTGGACATATATGTCTACTCGTCTACAGCAGTGCGATTTACTTTATTGTTTCGGTACGTCTTGTCCTTGTCCGCTTGTTTAGGTACGTTATATCCTGTAGATCGGGGGCATTTTTCAATGCTCACTAGCACCACCTAGTGGAAACTTCCCGAACTAAATTATTCATCACTAGATACGCGAGAATATATGTTGGGGTCCAATGGACCCCAGGGTCCCAAAACGGACCTTCATTTAAGGTATCCTCTTGAGGGTTAATAAGGATCAGGGAAACGGTCAGTCAGTTAAATTCATACCTCAGCGCAGAGCACGTGATAGGAACACGTAGGTACCTTATAAGCTTACAAGTGGTAGTCGAAATACGCGTATCTGTCAAAGGATAAGCAACATAGGGCGGAATTAAAAGGTACGAAACTGATTACACTCATTCGAAGAGAGAACTTTACTTAGAGGGTTCGAAAAGTCGGTACAAGACAATAAACCATTTTTTGGAGATTGTTCCCTATTTTTACTTTTGAATATGAATTTTTAGGCAGCCATCCCCCAAGAAACACGACTTGTTTTCGAACAAGTTACATCAACATTAGTGCAAATTATTCATTGTTTGTATTGATAGCAACAGAACACAATTACTTCTTCTTTGAAACGCAAAAAGCGCAGATTATGAATCGTTATGCAACTTGACCTAGAGGGAATCATAAAAAAATAGAAAAGGTGTAGACTCGAACCAGGGATACCACGAGTATTAGCTACTCACCTTACATACTACACCAGAAGAGATTTGCTGCTCAACACACCATAAAACTACTGAAGTTACGTGTTACTTCATTTCACCTTCTTTGTCACAAGTTATAGAACTGTCAAAATCAAAAGACGCGCAAGTTTTCCGCAACACATTTGGAACCTTATCGAAACAAACAGAGTTGGATGTTGCATGACTGTAACATAGCACATTTAATGCAAGCTGACTGTTTTATCACTTGTAAGGAATATGTAAGCTCCGCCTCTACAAATCGATGTCAAACACGAGGTATTTGGCAATTATGAAGCAAAGCCGAAACATTACAAAATTCAGAGTTTAATTGCAACTCAATTGACAAGATGGAAGTTGCGTGTGCTTTCAGTGCAACTCATTAAGACCAAAGCATAGAAAGCCACATTTTGGATAATGTTGCAGGTGCAGCTGCTTGTGGGTCTGAGACAGGGCCGGATTTACAAATGTGGGGGCCCTCTTTTCAGAGGATTTTTTTTTTCATTGTAGAAAAAATCCAGAAAATATGGAAAATTCTTCCAAAAATTAAGGTTGTTATTGATCGATCAAAAAAACGATCAATTCTGACTATACATGTCAATGGTTGCTCCTCCGTGATTGATCTGAACTGGTACCAGTTGCACTGTGATCCAACTGAATAAGGGGCTGGGACATTCCACTTATTCTCAAAGTGCAATTTTAGCAGCTCATGCATATTTGATCAATAACGGCGCCGGCCAAGTCCTTATAGTCAGCTGGGAAGGGAAAGGAATGTTAGAGTGTACTGGTTGCTGCTACTAGAGACCGAGAGCACTCTGCGTCCCACAACCCGCACGGACTGGGGTATTTGTTAGACGGAAAGAATGGGAGATCTGGGAGTCACCGTTGGGTCGGTGATGCGATCCATGGATAGGGTTATTTATAGTGTTCGTGATAGATTGTGTGGTGAATAAGGTGAATAAGGTCACAGCACGCTTTGGTTGCATAACTTATAGGCGTTATATATACACTGTGCTGTGAGTGGAAGTTGGAAGGGAGGGAAACGACTTTTTTCAATTCGTTTCTGGTTCTAGCGATGGCTATGAACATATGAATATACATGAGTTGTATATGTAGAGAAGAGAGAGTGAGAGAAAGTGGATAGAAAGATACAAAGTAGGATGAAAAGGACGGGCCAGGGATTGAACCCATGACCTTCTGCATACGAATCAGAAGCGGTAGCCACTAGACCACCAAGCCCGTCACCAAAAATTAAGGTTGTTATTGAAGACATTTAATCTAGCTTAATAAGCGTAACTAGAAAAATAGGCATCCGCTATAAACTAAGCATAACAGAGATCCAGATATGAAAATTTTGTCTGAAGACGATTGTAAAAGAAATTTTATCATGTATTGCAGACTACATCTCAAATTGGACTACATATCACACTTTTTTTGGTACGCCTAAAAAGTGTGATAAAAGTGCACATTTGCCTCGGATCGTCTCGACGTCTTCGGTGCACTTATTCCTCCATTTACAAGGAATAAGTGCACCGAAGACCTCAACTCGATACGACGTGACCCTGCGTTGCAATCACACTTTGAAGGTGTGTTCACACTATTGTGTCAGTCCAATTTGGGGTGCAGTCAGCAATAAATTACGCTTTATGCGAGAGTGTTCATAGATTAGATTCCATTGATCAAGTCGAAATTCACTAGAAAGTCCTTTAAGAAATTTAAAAATAGATTTTATAGGAGACATTTTCGATAAATTTCAGATAAAATTTATAGCGCTGTCTTTGGGGCCGTTATTGCAAAACCTCCAAAAATAATTTCTTGCGGAAACATTGATGAAATCTATAGAGTTGCTGACCGATTACCTGGTTTCTTTTTTTGTGGAACTTAAGCATAAACATTCCTAACGCGACTTTGAGAGGAGTTTCTGGTGAACGCACAGAATAATTGTTAAGAACTCCTTGTGAAACTACAAGAGGCAAAAAAATCCATAGTGGTATTTTTAGCGGAAATCCTACTAAAAGCTGCTGTAGAAATTCCATCCGAAACCCACAATGAGTTTCTGATGGTAAACATTTGGTAAAAATACTGAAGTAAAATTTCATGATAATCTTTGGCGGACGAATTTTTAGCCAATTTAAACAGAAATTGTTTGGAAGACTTTAAATATTTCAAGATCTTTCCATAATTTCTCCACAAATATGTACTGCAATTTTCATAAGGTACCTATGGATTTGTTATAAGTTCACCTTAAATTTCACATTCAAGCCAGGAAGGAAAATTTGTCATGGATTTAATCATATTGAAGAAAATCGGATCAGATCTCCGCCTAAATCCGACCTAAAATTCTTGCTTGTTCCTTCAAAGAAATATTTCAACAATTCTGGGGTTCGATTTGAATAATTTATAAGTTTGGTAAGCAAAATCAAACTACACAATTCTAAAAATTTTCTTTATTCTGATAGAAACACTTGCAAATCTTTAAAGAACTATGTAGGATTTTTTTTAAAATAATACCAATAATTTTCGACAGAAATGAACACGAGTTTTCAGCAGAAACTTTTCAATTCTCTATTCCATAGCGTTTAAGATTTCATCCAGAATTCAGGTGAAGATTTTCTCATGTATTTTCGGTAAAATAACTTGTGCAATTCAAACTTTAAAAATCTTTACAACTTTCTGGAAAAGTTTGAAATTTTATTAAAAGGCAGATATCTGCTTCTTTCTAATTTGAAGCATAATATTTCACACATATCTTGAGAGTAGATAAAAATTAAATCAAGATGTTTATAGCATTATTTTTTTCGGTATCCATTTGAAGTAACATTTTGTGGGGGCCCCTGAAATGTGGGGGCCCGGGGCCATGGCCCCCCTGGCCACCCCTTAAATCCGGCCCTGGTCTGAGAGTCTACGTAGTTTATGAACAGCGCAAAACAGAAAGTTCACTGGGTGTTTTATGTGCTCTCAGTTGTGTCATGTAAGTGATCGTTCGGTCTGGGCAACCTCTGATGGAAGACGATGTACCTAGTGTTTTGAAAATGCACCTTAGACCCTCCTGAAGCCCCTTGGAACCTCCTGAAACGCCCCTGACCCCCAGAGATCCCTGGAACGCTCCTGAGTCCCTTTAAAGCGCTTCTAAGTTTCCCTGAAACCAATAAGAGATCCCCTGAAGTTCCTTTGAAACATCCTTAGACCAACTGAAACGCCTCTGAGACCTCCGGATACCCACTGAAATCGCCTTAAAACGCTCATGATATCTTTTAATACCCCCTGAAACTCCCTTCAATGCTCCTGAAATCCTCTGAAATGCCACTGAGACCACCTGGAACTCCCCTGGAACCACGTGAGACCCCTTCAGGCTCACTGGAATCACCCAGAGATCCGCTGAAACGCCCCTGGGACCCCATTGAATAATCTTGAGCCTCCCTGAAAATACACAGCGACCCCTAGAACGCACCTAAAACCTTTGATGTGCCTTGAGTTCTCCTGAAAACCTGTGGAGTCCCCATGAAACGTACCTGACACGCCCCTGAGACCATTGGAGCCCTCCTTTAGCCCTAAGAAGTGGAACTGTCCAAGAACTCCCTGAGGCACTGTGAAACTCTTTTGAGGCCCACATAAGCGCACCTGTGACCTCTTGGTTCTCCCCGGAACACCCCTGAGATCTGCTAGCAGAGTTTAGAACTTAATCGCGAGTCACTGAGTACTCAGCTTGTGTTACACTCGACAAGTATAACACATCGTGAAGCGACGTGCTCGGATCTCGAAAACGCTTCCCAAACTGTGGTATTCATTCTCTTGCCCGGTTCAATACGAGAGGGCAATCAAGGGAGAAGATGCTCAGCGGCGCTAATGGAAGTGATGCATTCGGCAAGAATATTTTTTTGTCAAAACTCTTGATTATTATGGAAACACAATCTGCAACATCATAAACACAATTAAAACTAAATAGTTTGTAACGTTTTAAAGGCGAAAATGCGTTAAATAATGATGAAAATAACGTATATTTACGGTTGTTTAAAGCCAACTATGAGAGCTCATCGCAGCAGCTTGTCTATATAGGAGTATCTTCTTTGTATTCCTTCGTGAACCATGCGACTCGACGAGAAAACATAGACACGCCTGGTAATAGGACACGTTCGGTGTAGTACTAGAATTGTAATAATGAGCTACATTTTTGTATGGCGAGACGGCGAATTCTCAGTTTGTGCAATGAAATGGTGCAAAAAGCGTGGGTATTATGATTTATTGTCTAATTTATTGATGTTTGAGCAAAACTTTGGGTAACTGCGTTATTGTTTTCTCCATTTCTCGCTACTTAAACAACACAGTATCCCGAAGTTTTGCTGGAACAGCATACAATTAGGCAAGGAATTATAACACTAACGCTTTTTGTACCAATTTATTGTAGAATCAATAAAGTGTTGCGCCCTCATAACTCATAAATGACGAAAATTACACCAGGATTTCATACAGATTAAAGACTTTTCTCGACTTTTTCTTTATTCAGAAAATCCAGTGCATGCTCATTTTAATATTACTTCAGAAAATTTTCCGGGGATTATTCTGAAAATTTTCCAAAAATTCCTTAAATTTATTTTCAGGGATTCCTTCAGAAATTCCTCCAATATGTAATTCTCTGAGTATTTTCTCCAGGTATACCTTCACGAATTTTTCAAAAAATCTTCCAAGAATCAACTCGGAAATTTTCTTTAGGGATTGTATCTGATATTTGCCTACGGAATCCTTCGGAAATTTCACAAAGAATGTTTTGACGAGCACTCATTTCTCTAGGGATTCTTACCAAATTCTTACAGAAATTTCATCCATAAACCCTACAGAGGTTTCTTCAGAAATTCTTCAGTTTTTTTCAGAAAATTTTCCATAAGTTCTTGCAGATTTTTTTCCAAAGATATCTTTGGGAATTCTTTCGAGGAATACATCACTCATTCAAAAGAGTTCATTCAAAAATCTTCTTTAAAAAATGCTTCGGAAATGTCATCAAATTGCAATCCTCATCGAGTGTTGGTCCCCTCACCGCATCTTGGTGTCTCAACGAATATTGGCACCAGGCCTCATCGCATCTTGACACCTCATCGGGTATTGGCCTCCTCATCGTATCTTGGATACCGCACCTCGGTCTCCTCGCTTCCCGAACCACCACCAGGGCGTCCCTGGGCCCATAACCTGTTGGAAATAAAAACACAGGCGAGGCTTTGTTCTCCAAACCCAGGCACTGACTGATATCGCTACCAGCTCAGTGCCTCTCCTTTATTCAATCTAGGTATAACATATTTACAATTTATTTCCAATTACCTACCAGTTGATACCTAGCTCTCCACTGAGCTGTGTGATGCACCTCCAAGGATGTACCTACCATTCAACACGAGAAGTGTTATGACCCACTGAAATCGGAACCGGATTCAGTGGCCGCGAGTGAAAATTGATTGCGTCGCGAAGTGTGGCGGAAAAAACGTTTGTGATTGCAAATGGCCCGGAAAACTCCGTGGAGCGGCCATTAGTGTAAAGTTTGCGAAGACCGACGTTCGGCTGCCACGCGGTTTGGTGAGAGCCGAATATGAAAATCCAGTGATTGCATAAGAAAAAGGAGAATAATTGAGCAACGCTTATTTTTGTGGATTCCGCTGAGTGATTCTTATCTCGAAAAATTGGTGATTGATTGCCCCTCGTGAAAGGAGCTCTGTGATGCTGTATAGGAATCGTGACGAAGAGCGACCTATCAGCAATATCGAAGTGATTCCGGAATAGTTTCGGAAAATTAGTGACCGAAAGGAAACGATTCCGGAAAATTCGAGAAAAGAGGCGTTTCCACAAAAACGACTGAACGTGAAGCATCGTGGCGGGCGCCATTTTGCTTGTGAGAAGAAAAAAGTGAAAGTGGGGTGTCGGGGCATAGCGCCACCGGACACTGAAGAAATATTTGACCATAACCTTGAAAGTGAAAAACATAATTCGTCACACGGGCGACGGAAAGTGAAGATAACCTCAAAAGGTGAACGGTGGGTGTCGTGGTATAGCACCATCATACACCAGGTGAAAAAGTGAACAGAAATTGAATAAAAAAGAAAGTGATGTTTCTGAGGTCTAATGCCAAGAAGCAATTGTTGTTTCCGCATATGAGTGGTGCTTCTCCGAGCGCGGAGCAATTTTCTACACCGACTTCAGGAACAATTCGGGAACAGCGAGCGGAACAAGAAGCGAAGAAGATACGTGACAAAATGGCGGAAACTGTGGAAGCGCTAAGCCAGTGTTGCGAAACGACACGGGCGAAAGTGGAACGGATCCGTAGAACAGTTCAAGCGGCAGCTGGTGATCATCGTAAGTTTAGCATTCATGCACTGCGGCTGTATGAGAAAAAGTTTAACGACTTCCAGAACCGCATCCACTTGACGACCCCTGCGAGAAAAGGTGAGTTCGAACCAAAATTTATTGAATTTGAAGAGTTGTATGAATACACGCGGATCGCAATTTCCGAAATGGTGCAAGCCTACGAAGACGAGGAGAAAATTTCGGCGGCGGCTGCCAATAGCATGCCGAAACCTAGCGGCAGTGGAATGGCAACTTCTGTTAGTTTTCCCCCGACGATTGTGTTGCAACAAACAGCGCTTCCAACGTTCGACGGACGCTACGAAAACTGGTTCAAATTTCAGCAAATGTTCCGGGACGTTGCGGATAAATGTACTGCCGACTCCGCAGCGTATAACCGTTCGTCGAATTTGCTCGAGAAGCTTTAAAACTCGGTGGCTTATGCGCCACTCTCGCGAACGAGAGACCACCGGTTCATATTTAAGTTTGCCCGACCGTGACGACTCTTACCTCAAGGCTTTTTCGAACGGCGGTGGCTCAAATCATTAACGCACTAAAAACTTAATATAAAAAACGCACGAACTGAAACAATAACGAAAATTTACACCAAAAAGAGACTAAAAACAGAAATAATCACAAAATCAAACAATTAGGGGTCGCTGAAGTGAATTTATTCAAACATAAAAAAAACAAACAATGAAACTAAGCTCAACAAGCAATCAAATTCGTTTTAACGTATATTATTTTTACAAATATCGTCAAGTGTGTGTGTTGTGTGTGTGTATCATGGCCATGATTGACGTACCTGCGCAGGTTTTGTTTCGACGGTGCTTTCTCCTGGCCAATCGTCGACGTCGCGCTCTCCTTTACGTTCGCCGATCTATAGGTGCGGAGGGGGAGTGTCGGCGGTCCGGTACTCTGCCCGATCGTACTTAAACCGTACGCGGGTAGGCCGGATATGATCCCTGCTCCGTTTGGCTGCCAGTTTTGGCGGGCGAGGAGCAGCGGAAATGGCTTAAAGCCCAAAATAAAAAGCGTCTTTGGACGCTGAGGTCCAAAGAGGGAACACAAATTGAAAACAATATACACTAAACGAATTCACTTTCAATAATTACCTTTTGAAAAACAAACAAATGCTCAGGGAACAGAGTGTCTGCCCCTGGCGACTAAATCCACAATTTAAATAACTACAAAACGAAAAACAAAGACAAATAAATTCAAATTCACTTTAAACTACACTGATTTACTAAGCTATAACTCTAATAATCACGATACGAAGCTGCACTACCTTGACAAGGCTTTAGTCGGGAAGGCACAGGGAGCTATCGACCAACAGATAATACGCGATAATGACTATGAGGGGGCTTGGCAATCTCTAAAGGATCAATTCGAAAACCTGCCTGCTTTGATCGCCGTTACAACGACAAGGTTGTTGAACTTGAAGGCTTTGAACCACGAGTCTTTTTCGTCTCTGAAATGCTTGATTGACGATGTCGAAAAATGCGTGAGCTCCTTGGAATATCACGGTCTGCAAATGGACAAGATGTCGGAGGCAATCGTGATTAACCTCACGGCATCGAAGCTAGATCCCAGTTCAAGGAAGGCGTGGGAATCGAGCGTGAAGCGCGGCAAGCTCCCGGTGTATAAGGAAATGATAGCAATTCTGAAGAATCAGTTAGCCATTCTGGAGCGCTGTGAAAGGGCAAAGCCGCAGACAAAACCGAAAGGTTCGAACTCAACCACGAAGTATTCGTCAATGTCAGGTGTCTGCAAATCGCATACGGCGATTGTCAACAAATCTGAGGAAGGATGTGCATTGTGCCATGCGAATCATTCGGTAGAGCACTGTGACGCATTCAAGAAGTTGAATGCCAACGCTCGCTACGGTAAGGCTAGGCAGTTTGGGCTGTGCTTCCTTTGCCTGAAAAGGGGTCATCGAACGAACGATTGCAAAACGGTGAGAAAATGTACGGCGTGCTCAAGGAATCATCATTCGTTGCTGCATCCCGAGGAGCACAAGGAGTCCCAGACACCAAAAGGCGTAGTTGAAACAACCCCCGACGTGAAGACCATCGATAAACCAGCTGCCAAGGACGTTTCGCCATCGACAAATTGTCAAGTGTCCTGCAATAACAACGAAGTGCAACAACAGGTGCTGTTGGCGACGGCGGTTGCATATGTGATCGATGCAAGCGGACAACGGCACGTATGCCGTGCTTTGTTGGACTCTGGAGCGATGGCCAGTTTTATGTCTCAGCACCTAGCAGACCTTTTGGACTTGAGGAAGGAGACCGCAGACGTTCCAGTTGTCGGCGTCACAGGAATGCGAACAACGGTGAAGTTTAAAGTCCGTGCCAGAGTCGAATCTTGTTCGTCTAATTATGCTTTCTACCAGGATTATCTGATCGTACCTCGGGTGACCGGAGCTCTCCCTACTAATCCGGTGGAAGCGGATCGATGGCCGATTCCACAGGATTTGTACTTGGCGGACTCTCGATTCTATGAGCCAAATAGAGTCGACTTGCTGATTGGTGCGGAAATATTTTTCGAGCTTCTGCTGCAAGGAAAGATTAAGATGGCTGATGAATTACCTGTGCTGCAAGAGAGTGTTTTCGGATGGCTCGTGTCAGGACGGGTCATTGAATCAACAGCAAGCAACGTCCAAGTGTACCACGTAGCGAAGGATGAACCATCGGATAAGGAGTTGGTGAAGGTACTCAAGCGATTCTGGTCGGTGGATGATCAGAAATTGGAGGTTCTGGATCGAGCGGAGGAGGATGATTGCGAACGACATTTTGTGCAGACGTACCAAAGGATCAGCAGTGGACGTTTCATTGTGCGGCTGCCTTTTCGAAATAACGTGTCGGAGCTGGGCGAAACGCGACAGCAAGCTGAAAAGAGACTGCAATCCTTACAGCGAAGATTCATCAAGGACCCAGAGCTGAAGCAAGCCTATAAGGCATTCATCGATGAATATGTCGCTCTTGGTCACGCTCGGATCGTCGATGATACAACAGATGCCGATGGCTACACGTATTATCTCCCTCACCACTGTGTGTTGAAACCAGACAGTTCGTCAACGAAATTGAGGGTGGTATTCGACGCGTCAGCTAAGAGCTCTACGAATTTGTCATTGAATGACGTGATGATAGCCGGACCAACAGTGCAGCCACAGTTGTTCGACATTATGCTGAGGTTCAGGTTCGTGAAATACGCCTTCACGACAGATGTGTCAAAAATGTATCGGCAGGTGAAGGTACATGACGGAGACTGCCGATATCAGAGGATACTGTGGTATGATAGCCAAGGCAAGCCCATCGTGATTGAGCTGACGACCGTAACATACGGAACTTCGGCGGCTCCATTCCTGGCGACTCGATGTCTGAACCAACTTGCCGTTGATGAACAGAACAACTTTCCCGAAGCCAGCGAAAAGGTGCTCAAATGCTTCTATGTAGATGATGCTCTCACTGGAGCCAACGAGTTGGAAGAAGCCAGGCAACTGCAGAGCGACCTTATAAGTCTCCTGTCGAAAGGCGGATTTGATCTACACAAGTGGTGCGCCAACGACGCAGCACTGCTAAGCGATATTCCTCCGGAACGCCGAGAGAAGCAGGTCGATTTTGAAAACCACGACGTGAACGAAGTCATCAAAACTCTGGGACTGCTGTGGAATCCCGTTGAAGACGAGTTGGTGTTTCGAGTGCAGTTACCAGAGAAACCGAAGGATGGTCTGACGAAGCGGCAGATATTATCGGAGGTCGCACGACTGTTCGACCCTCTCGGGCTGCTCGGACCTGCAATAGTGATAGCGAAGATAGTGATGCAAGAGCTCTGGAAGCAAGGTTTCAACTGGGATGATCCTGTAAGCGGAGATGTGCTGAATAATAAAATAGGCAGAGCTACACGTGAACACGTCTTTACTGGGTGACAACGTCGACAACAGAGAAAGAATTTTTATTTGAAATTTCTTAGCCTACTACGATCTAATATAATACAACTTATATTTAGTTAGGTTGCTAAGGGCAACGCGTGGTCGGTTGCACACTCAACACCTCCGCTCAACCGAACAACCCCAGCTTGTTCCGCAACCGTTCGAACGATCCTCGTGCTAGTCCTTTGGTGAAGATGTCCGCAACTTGCTCGGATGTTGGCTTATAGACGATCTTGAAAACGCCGTCCTGGATCTTCTCTCGGATAAAGTTGTACCGAATGTCGATATGCTTCATCCGCTTATGGTCTTTTGGCTCCTCAGCGATGCGGATACATGATTGGTTGTCTTCGAACAACGGGATCGGGTGATGTAGAGCAACTCCAAGTTCGTCAAGCAGATTATTTAGCCAAATCGCGTCACAGGCAGCTTGACTCAGAGAGATGTACTCGGCCTCCGTTGATGACAGTGATACTGTTGCTTGCTTCCGAGTCATCCATGAGACAGTAGCTCCATAAACTTGAAATACATTGCCGGATATTGATCGGCGGTCATCTTGGTCGTTGCCCCAGTCGGCATCGGCGTATCCAATTAGCGGCTGATCTTCTCCACGTTGGTTGTAAACCAGACCAAGATGCATGGTCCCCTTCAGGTATCGCAGTATGCGCTTCAGCTGGCACCAGTGGAGATCGGTTGGTGCGGCCTGGAACTTGCTGAAGAAACTCACCGCAGCACTGATGTCCGGTCTTGATGCCAGTGCCAGGTACGTCAAACATCCGATGAGCTCCCTGTACGGCTTCGTAGTTAATCCTTCTTCTTGCTTCTTCTTTTCCAATTTCAGGTTCGGTTCCATCGGGGTCGCTACCAGCTTGCAGTCGACCATGCCGAATCTCTGTAGGAGGTCAGCGATATATTTGGGCTGGCTTATTTTCATGCTTCCTCCGCTCAAATCTCGATCCACTTTCAAACCAAGGAAGAGTTTTAACTCCCCCATATCGGACATCTCAAACTGGTGTGATAGTTGGTGTTTGATCCGGTCCACCAGCTCCATCCGGTCCGAAACAATGACGATGTCGTCCACGTACAATAGCAGGTAGACGACGGATCCATTCGACTTCAAATGGTACAGGCAACTGTCTACATTCGACCGCTTGAACCCTAGGTTCGTCACGAACGAATGGAATCGATCATTCCAGCTCCTCGGGGCCTGCTTAAGGCCGTACAACGCTTTTCGGAGACGGCACACTAGACCTGGGTTTGTGCTCTGGAGGCCCTCAGGTAGTCGCATGTATATCTCCTCCTTCAGTATGCCGTTGAGGAAGGCGGTTCTAACGTCCATCTGGTGAATATGGTACCCCTTCTTGTTCGCTACCGCCAGAAGCGTCCTAACAGTGGCAATTTTGGCCACCGGCGCGTACGTCTCGTCGAAGTCAAACCCCTTCCGTTGCGAGTAGCCTTTCGCAACCAGCCGCGCTTTGTAGCGATCCACGTTTCCAGCTGCGTCTTGTTTCACCTTAAACACCCACTTGCAGTCCACAAGGTGTTTTCCCGCCGGTTTCGGTACTAGGTCCCACGTTTTGTTTTTCTCGAGCGACTCGAGCTCGCTGTTGATGGCGGCCTCCCAGTGGCGCCAATCGTCTCGCTTCCTCAGACCGTCGATGGTTGACGGTAGGTCCTCGACGAACGCCTCCGCATTCAGTGCGAAAGCCATCACCACGTTGTCAGTCGCCTCGGAGCTGCCATCGGAACCTGCGAAACATCCACTGCCAGTATTTGCTTTAAAGCCAGTAATAAAATCAAGAAACTTACCGGGGATTCTGCGCTCCCGTCCGCTGTGCCTCGTGGACGCCTCTGCAGGACAGTCTCCACTATTTGTTTGCGAAGGGAGCGCGCCGGTCGGATCTTCGTATTCCTCGTCGTCAGCAGAATCATTTTCGATCGGCTCGTGCGCTTCAGGAACTTCATTCACTGCTATAGGTTCATCATCGTCGTCGGATTCGTACATCAATCTCACCGGTTCTTGCCTCTGCGTCACCTTCTTGGTCTCATCGAAAACGATATCACGGGATGTGAAAATTGCCTTCTTCCTCGGATCCCAAATCCGATAGCCATTGGTGGTGTATCCGATCATGACGTTCTTCTCGCTTCTCGGGTCCAATTTTCCACGCTTTTGTTTCGGCACCCACGTGAAAGCAGTAGAACCAAACACTCGCATTTTGTCTACGTTCGGTTTTCTACCGTACCACATTTCATATGGCGTTTTTCTTTCTTCCAGAGCAGACGTCGGGCTTCTATTCAGGATGTAAGCGGCAGTGAGGACAGCTTCACCCCACACCGACTTTGGTAGGCCAGCGTCTTGCAGCATCGAACGAGATTTGTCCAGCAATGTGCGATTTAATCGTTCCGCTACCCCGTTCTGCTGCGGACTGTACGGGACGGTTGTCTCCATACGGATTCCTTCAGTGCGACAATATTTCTTGAACGATTGGCTAATATACTCCCCGCCGTTGTCGCACCGGAGCCTCGACACCCTTGTGCCAAAGAATGACGTCACCAGTGCACAGTACTGCTCGAACTTTTCCTGGACCACATCTTTCGATGCGAGCAGATACACCGTCGTGAAGTGGCTATAATCGTCCATGAACGACACATAATAGCGCTTTCTGTTCCACGTGGTTGGAGTGAACGGCCCACACACATCGGAGTGAATAAGCTCCAACGGTCGGGAAGAACGGCGCTCCACAGCACTGTCTAACGGTTGTCTTGTTTGCTTACCTGCCAAGCACACCTCGCACAAACATCGATCTGGCCAGTCCCGAATCTTCGCTGCCGTCTCAATCATCCCATGCTTCCAGAGGTTTTTCAGGTTCGTGCCGCCAAGATGACCATACCTTCGATGCCACAGCTCAAAACTGTCATTGTTCGTTGTCATGGCACTCGCGCTCGCTGATTCCTCATCACCACGACGGTAGATGTCGAGGGCGTATAGTTGACCTGTCCGTTGGCCAACGCACACAGTGTGCCCGTCCTTCTGGATGGCCACTTTTCCTCCAGCAATCTTCACCGTCATCCCGATGTCTTCGAGCCTACGCACAGAGAACAAATTGCATTGTAACTCGGGCACATACAAAACGTTTTTCACCACCGACGGATGCCTTCTGCCATCGATCACCATATCGACACGGATTGTGCCGGCAGATTCCGCCACGATGACTTGTCCTGACTTGGCCACCGAAATGGACACCTTTCGCTTGAGTGGATGCATTTCTTCGAACAGCAGCTTATCGCGGACCATGTGGTCCGTCGCACCCGAATCCAAAAACCACTCGATGCGCTCGCTCGACATCGCAGTAGGCGCCGAAAGTGCGCCGTCGCCCGTGGTTGCAACGAACGAAATTTCATTTTCACGCGTGGTGTGCGCACCGCTACTTTTGAATTTTCGGTTCGTTTTCGCTGTCGACTTGGTGCTTTTCTCGTGTCCCTTGCCACTTGCCGGACGGAAATCGGGGCATTCCGCACGCTTGTGCCCGAAGCGGCCACACTCGAAGCATTTGAACCCGCTTTTCTTCCCCGCAAAGGCCGACTCACCTGTGTGATCATCCGCGTGGCACGTTTGGTTCGCACGTTTTGCCGACTCATCCATCAGCCGTTTCTTGACATACTCCAGAGTCAACTGGTCCGGTTGGATGGTTTCCAGCGCCGTGATTAGCGCATCGTACGATTTCGGCAACGAAAGCAAAAGCTGGCATACGACGTCCTCCTCGTCGATTTTCACTCCGGCGGCCTTCATTTCTCGGAGCACTTTTTCGAACTGCAGCAGGTATGCCTTCACATTTTCGCCTTCCTTTAGCCGCAACTCCTGGAACTGCTTCTTCAGGAACAGCTTCCCGGCGATTCCGACGCGCTCGAATGCGTTTTTCAAGGCGTCCCACGCATCTTTCGCCGTCCGTTTGTCCTTCACGTAATCCAGTTGGTCCTCTGCTATTCGGTGGATGAGCAAATGTTTGCACTTCCGGTCTCTGGCCATGCGCTCGTCGAGTTTCTTCTTCTTCTCCGCTCTGACAGCAGCTGTGTCCTCCGGGAGATCCTCCGCGTACTCCTCGTCCTCGATGGCGTTCTCCAGACAGTCGAGCAAATTTTTGTCCTCCATCAGAACCTCAATTCGGAATTTCCAGTTTCCGAAATTGGTTCCGTCGAACAGCCACAACTTTTCTTCACCCATTTCCGCGACCGCGTGCACTACTTTTCGGAGCGAACTAGATTTTTCTTCCGCGCTGGGCTCATAACCTAATAAAATAGGCAGAGCTACACGTGAACACGTCTTTACTGGGTGACAACGTCGACAAAAGAGAAAGAATTTTTATTTGAAATTTCTTAGCCTACTACGATCTAATATAATACAACTTATATTTAGTTAGGTTGCTAAGGGCAACGCGTGGTCGGTTGCACACTCAACACTGAACATGTGGAGAAGATTCAGAGAAGAATTGAGTGAATTGAGTTCTTTGGCGGTTCCGAGAAGAGTAACTGTTGGCGCCAATGCCAAAGTGACGCCTTGACATGTCCGAACATGCTCACCGCATGTTGCCAAGTTTTGTTTTATTCCTGCCCGACTGCCTCCACAAAGAACATTTCATTCGCACACATACGCAGGCACGGCATGAAAATTATCAATAATAGGCTCCGCCTCTCCGCCAGCAAGTGGTAAACTGCTGCAGCCAAGCGGCAAACCGCTGCTGCCAACTCAAAACTCCCTAGCATATAAGACGCATAGCATTAAGAAAAAGAGTCAGTTGTCATTTGTATCCCAAAGTGTTAACATCTAATAAATAGTTGCTAAGTCAAAGCAGTGTTCCGTTCTTTTTGCATCCGACCAAGGCTCCAGAGAAGATTCCCTACAGCGGATCCGAAACCACACAAAGTGGTCCACCAGAGAACAGTCCACCGCGATAAAACTTCCATCTTGAAGCTGTGTTGCGTGCAGTATTGGCTTGAGTGGCATTTTCCCCACCGTCCTTTTCAGGACACAAGAGTTGTTCAGAGCCACAAGATAGCCACCACCCGCTCTTGCGAGAGCATCAGAGTTATTCAGAGGCTGCATTCGGCGACACAGTTTTGAGGATTGGACAGTTTTGCGTTCCCACTGGAGCCGGGCTAGCGCTCCAACAGTAACAATGGATGGTGTTAAGTTCTTCGAGATCATGGGCTTCGCTGATGCATCCAGCAAGGCCTACGGATGCTGCGTATATTTGAGAGGTGTTAAATTCGACGGCACAGCTGAAATGAAGTTGCTCTGTGGAAGATCGCGAGTTGCACCCTTGAAGGAAGGAAAACGGATACCACGAAGCGACAATGAACCAGGTGAACTGACGATTCCGCGTCTCGAACTGTGTGCCGCGAAACTCCTAACCGAACAAGTGTTGAAGATTACGGATGCAGTTGAAGTGAAGATAGATCGCATAGTGCTGTGGTCTGACTCAAAGATCGTGCTTCGGTGGATTGACTACCTGAAGGCGGACGCTCCTGTCTTCGTGCGCAACCGTATTACATGCATCCGGCAGGCTACAAGAGAACGTAATTACGAGTGGAAGTACATACCGTCGGAGTTCAATCCCGCAGATCTGATTTCTCGCGGTGTTTATCCAGCGTCATTGAAGGCATACGACTTTTGGTGGCAAGGGCCGGCGTTCCTACAAGCTGCAGATTTTGAAGAATGCTGTAAATGTGAACACGAGCCTGGCGAGGCCAACAACCGATCGCTGAACGATGAAGTTGTGGCAGCCGCCATTATTCCAGACAATTCACCAATGGCAATGACTATGAAACATAGTGACTTCCGCAAGCTTCAGCGAATTTTTGGATACGTAACTCGATTCGTGCAGAACTGCCGGAAGGCAAAGGGAGATCGCAGAACTGGAGGACTACAAATCGGAGATCATCGAGAAGCAATGTTGACTTTAGTGAGAATCGTTCAGTTTTCTACGTACGGTACTGATATCGACAAACTGCTGAAGGGAAAGTCGTTAAATAGCAAGCTTAGCAACTTCAAGCCCATCTTCGATGCTGATGAAAGACTTCTGCGTGTTGGTGGCCGAATCAGAAACTCCGACTTGCCTCGGAACCAACGACACCCTTTGATATTGCCAGACAAAAACCATTTGACGGAGATCATCATAAATGCTCTACATCGTGAATATCTCCACGTTGGACAGAATGGATTGTTGGCCATAGTGCGTCAGCAGTTTTGGCCGATGAATGCAAAGCGGACGATCAATCGTGTACTCCGGAAGTGTGTCCGATGCTTCCGAGTGAAACCAAGGGATGTGGATCTATTAATGGGTGACCTACCGAGCTTTCGCGTAACGGTGTCCCATCCCTTCATGAGAACAGGAGTAGATTATGCCGGACCGGTACTCCTGAAACAAGGACGAATGAAGGCGCCAATTAAGGCATACATTGCACTCTTTGTATGCATGGCCACCAAGGCTATCCATATTGAGTTAGTGTCCTCGCTGTCCACTGACTCTTTTCTTGCCGCATTACATCGTTTTGTTGGAAGGCGCGGCAATGTAGCAGAAATACTTTCCGATAATGGAAAAAATTTCATTGGGGCCAACCGACAGCTTAAGGAACTCCAAACTCTTACGATGTCGGATATGATGAAACAAGAAATCGCCAAATTCTGTCAGCCCAAAGGAATAATGTGGAACTTCAACCCTCCCAAAGCCCCGCACCAGGGCGGCTTGTGGGAGGCAGGCGTCAAAAGCGCCAAATTCCATCTGCATCGAATTCTCAAGGAGGCTTACCTGACGTACGAAGAGATGAGTACCCTCCTGGTGCAAATAGAGGCGATATTGAATTCTCGGCCTCTCTGCGAACAATCTACAGACCCAATGGACTACGAAGCTTTAAGCCCTGCACATTTCCTCGTAGGGCGTGAACTAACCGCAGAAGCTGAACCAATGTACGACCATTTGAAGGAGAATACCCTGTCTCGATACCAACTCGTCCAATGTCGCAAGCAGGCTTGTCCGCACTGAGCGCATGAAAATTCTGCTCTTTGGATTTACACCATCAAGCGCATCATAAATTAGAAATCTTTTCATCTTATCAGATAGAAGGATGTTGGAATATTCTGAATGTCATTTCGAACTGTCAAAAAACCGCACCGCAGCGCCGCACGGGCCGTTCAAAGTGAAATTCACTGGAGTGTTTTCACCCGGGTGAAAATCTCTTTGCGCGCTCCATGTGGCTCTGCGGTGCGATTTTTTGACAGTTCGAAATGACATTTAGAATATTTCAACATCCTTCTATCTGATAAGATGAAAAGATTTCTAATTTATGATGTGCTTGATAGTGTAAATCCAAAGAGCAGAATTTTCATGCGCTCAGTGCGGACAAGCCTGGTCGCAAGCAAGCATTCTGGCGACGTTGGTCGAACGAATACATCACGGAGTTGCAGCGCAGAGGCAAGTGGTTCAAGAATCCTACCCTTATTCGAATTGGACAACTCGTGGTACTGAAGGGAGATAATACACCACCGCAGACCTGGCCACTTGGCAGGGTCGTAGAGATACATCCGGGAGGCGATGGCGTCATCAGGGTTGTCTCGGTACGCACCAGTACAGGGACCTACAAACGACCTACAACGCAGATCGCTATTTTGCCCATAGAAGACAACGACCAACAGAAGGTTGAGGCTAGCTCAACGGGGGGTGTATGTTAAGAGTAATTTCAGCCGCAGGGGTGTCAGCCTTATTAAATCACTTTGATGTGCCCCTCGGCAGCTTGATTTTGATTATTTTCTTGCGGCCTGCACACTTCCTGTGCGAGAGCCTTTTGTTACTTCAGAATAAAACAAGCATTCGGTGCGATAGCACGCTTTGTAAAGTGATCCGAAATAAAGTTATTTTTACAGTCCGAGAAGTGTTATGACCTACTGAAATCCCAAACAATAGAGTTAGTGCATATTTACATGAGAGATCATGTAAAATTACGTTACGTTCGTGCAAATTTCCGCGTAACCTGTTGATGTCCATGATGATTTACGCGATGGTTGGCGGAAATTTACACGATGGTAATGTAATTTTACATTATATCTTATGTAAAAGTGCACTAACTCTAGCATTCCCTTTATGTGCATGATTTCTCGCTGAATTTTAATTACATATTTTTTCTGTGAAGGATTCTTCCAGTCATGGGAAGACTTCCATGATTTCTTTTAAAAAACTTCCATTTTTTTTAGATTTTTTCCAGATATTGCTTTAGACATTTTTACAGCCATTTCACAAGATAAGTAGGAATATCAAAAAGTTATCTTCAAAGAAAAAACCTTACATGCATTGCTTCAGAACTTGTCTCATGATTTTCGTAAAAAATCCTTTATGGATTCATTCAGAAATTGCACCGAACATTCCTCTACATTTTTATGATTACGTGTTCTCCATACACATATAATTTATTTCTCATGGGTAGATGTCCTTGCACAAATTCTCCTCATTCTTCTAGAAAATTTTCAGGGGGTTTATGAGAAAATTTCTCCAGTAAATCCTCCATGGGTTCTTCTCGAAATTCGTCTTAACATCCTTAGTATTTCAAGATAGTTGGAGTTACATGTAGACTCAATGGATCCGAGAATTGTTAGGTGCCAATTCAAATATGTACAACCATTCTTCTAGATGTTTTTATATTTTTAGCTATACGTTAAAAATTGATGTTGGGTGTTTTTGAAAAATCTTCCAAAAAATCATTCTGACTTTCTTCCAAAGATTGTTGTGAAAGTTATATCTCCATGAATCCCTACTTTAACATTTTCTCCAAAGCATTATTGAGATAAGTCCAGAAATAAATTTAAGAACTTTTCATACCCTGGGTTTCTTCCAAAGATATTCCATCAAAATCCTACAGGAATTTATTTCAGAAAAACTTTCCAGATTCCTTGTGATAGTTTTTCTTGAACATCTTCCATGGATCGCTTCGGAAATTCCTCGAGAATTTTTTCTTGGGAACCTCCAGATATTTCTACTAGATTTCCTCATTGGAAAATCTTCTATGGGTTATTTCAGAAATTCCTTAAAATCTTTTATAAATCTGTCCGAGTTTTTTTTTTCAGGAAATCATCCACAATTTCCTTTAGAAACGCTTGCAACTAATTCTTCAGAAAATCGATACTTCCTGCAAAAAGTCACCATGAATTTACTTGAAAATCGTCCTCAGACTCCTTAAGAAATTTTTCCAAAGCTGTCTTTAGGAATTCTTCCAGAGATTCGATTAGAAATTTTCCAAAAAATTCCTCATGAATTTCTTTATGAGATTCCTACATAATGTTTTCGAAAGATTTCGTCGAGAAATCTTCCTTGGTTTCCTTTCGAAATTGCACCATGGATTCTTTCAGAAACTCCTCCAGCATTTTTTTTTCAGGAATTCTTTCAGTGATTTTTTTATTAAAAAAAATCTCCGGGGCTCCCTTCAGATAATCCCTCAAGAACTTTTACTGAAATTTCTCCAAAAAATCTCAAAAAAAGATATTTATAGGCTGGGTCTCCAGTTAGCCTAGTGGTTAAGGCTATGGATCGCCAATCCGGAGACGGCGGGTTCGATTCCCGTTCCGGTTGAGAAAATTTTCTCGACTCCCTGGGCATAATGTATCATTGTACTTGCCTCACAATATACAAATTCATGCAATGGCAGGCAAAAGAAGCCCTTCAAATAATAACTGGGGAAGTGCTCAAAGACACAAGTTGAAGCGAGGCAGGCCAAGTCCCAGTGGGGACGTAGAGCCAAAGAGAAGAAGACTCGTGCTTAAATTCTTCATAAATTTTCACAGAGTTTTCTTCAGTATTTTCAACAGGGCTTACTTTTCAAATTTTTCAAGGATTTTTCTTATATGCTTCCATTGATTTTTTAAGGAAACATTCCACAGATTTGTTCAAGAACTACTCCAGAGATTCCAATTAAAATGTTCGCAGAAATGTGCCCAGGACTTTCTTCAGAGATTCATCCAGAGAAAAACCTGTAGAATTCTTCCACGGATTCTATAAGAAATTTATTTATAAGTGTTCTCATGGAATTTTCACAGGACTTCCTTTACAAACTTCTTAAGATTTTTTTAGAGATCTTAGGGAAGCTTATCTAGAAGTACATAGTAGATCGTATTCTGATTGGAATTGTATTAGAATAATGTACACAGACTTCTCTGGTTCCATCAGAATTGTCTTGTGCAATTCCTGCAGAGAATCCTGCGGAATATGCTTCAGATATTCTTCCACGAATGTTTTCCAAAAATCTTCCAAAAGTTGTAACAAAAATTACTGAAAGAGTTCTCGAAATACTCCATGAAAAATTTCTGAAGAAATCCCTAGATTGTCTTCAGGAGTCCCTCCTGAACTCCTGCTGACCTTTTGGAGAAATTCCTGGAAGAATTTCTGGAGCAGTCCCTAGAGAAAATCCTTGAAGCATTTCATGAGAAATTTTAAGAATAATTCACGGTCCGACAATTTTTTTGCCCAGCTCCAAATTTCACCTGTTCTGATTGCTCTCGACTAGAAACTCATAAATCTGAAGTTTTTGACCCTCCCCCTCCTGGGAGAGGGGAGGGGCATTGACGTGAAATTTTGAAAAATCGAAAAATTCCGAGGTTTTTCGATCGCCATTTCGGCTAAATGCACGATATCAAAAAAGGAAAAGGTTGACCACGGAGCTTTAGGGGTTGTGCAACTACCAAAAAAATTTCACGAAGATCCGTCAAGCCATTCTCGATAAACGGTGTTTTTACGAAATGATGTTTTGAAGATTTCTTATATTGCACGCCAAGACTCCAACTACTATATGGCACAATTGTTGATTTAACCATGTCGTTTAGCATCATGGTGTCTTCGAGGAAGTTTTTCACTACAATAACGTGCTTCTTTTAACCTGTTGGTGAAAATGATCAATCCCCCTAAAAGCGAGATAGAAAATTTACTTTTTAAATTTTTCAAGATACAAGGATGATGTCTTCATAAGAGTTGTAGAAAATGCTGTTTTGAATAACTTTGTCGAAGACGCCAAATTCGTAACTCCGTTAGTTTTTAAGATACGTTACGTTTTTATTACCGGCGGCCCATTGAAAGTGGCTTTTCCCTCAATAACTTTTTCACTTTTGATTCCACAATAGGTCAATCATTTTGACTTTTTAAAAGAGACAATTACTTTCGCATTTGTATGAGATAATTTGCATACAATTGCCTATGAAGTAGTGTGGGGCAAAAGTTCGCACCTAACAGTCTCCACAAAATAACTATTAAGAGGAAAGACATTAATTTCGTTTTTCATTGCTCAACGGTTCCCTACCGGAAAGAGCTAAATAATAGCATATTTTGATCTGGAGATCAAAAAATGATATGGGTTTTATTGACATAAGAGATAAAAGATCTAAAAATAAAATTAAAAATGTACTCCTGGAACATCATCATCATACCATATTTAGATTTTGTAAGATCTAGCCAATGGCAGCGAGCTATTCATTTGCCCTTGAAATATCAAGTTTTGATCTTGTTCCAGGAACATTTTTCAGATAAGGTACACCGGAGCAAGTTGAAACGGGTGGGACAAGATAAAACAGCGGGTTAACATTATGTTTTCCAATGATGATAAACAGTTTGATTGCCGTATCACATAGTTTTTGATTCAAGCAATCTTTTGGCGAAGAAAGAATTTCCAAATTGTTTTGAAATCTATTTCAAAACTTCGTGTTTTATCTTGCCCCACCTATTTCAAGTTGCCCCGGTGTACCTTATTATTTTCAGATATTTTATCTCTTATATCAATCAAACCAATATCTCGTTTTGATCGACAGTATTTCACCTCTACCCGGGTATCATGTAACTTTTTTTTGTAACGGTTTTTGTTCTGCCATGAAAACCCGGGTAGAGGTGAAATACTGACGATCAAAACGTGATATTGGTTTGATTGATATAAGAGATAAAAGATCTGAAATTAATATCTGAAAAATGTTCCTGGAACATCTGAACAATACCAAAATTTGATATTCCAAGATCAAGCGAATAGCTTGCTGCTATTGGTTAGATCTTACAAGATCTAATTATGATCTGATGATGATGTTCCAGAAGTAAATTTCAGATATTATTTTCAGATCTTTTATCTCTTATATCAATCAAACCAATATCACATTTTGATCTCAATATCAAAATATGCTCTTATCGAGCTCTTTTCCTCTACCCGGGAACAAGTTCATTATGTGTATACATGGCACCACCCAAACGCCAAATAAGTGAACTTGTGCAAAAACTCATTTTTTTTTTAAATTCAGCCTTTCCACAGGAAACCAATATAGTGGACGTTAAATTTGATGGGTATGTCGTTCTTTGAAAAATATTAGATTATATTTTATTTTTATGTTGACATTACAGTAATTAATTTTAACCCTTAGGATAGGGCTGAGAGAGAGGAGACAGCTGGCTTCGATTGCGTGCTACATAATGTCAAGGAGGTCCTGTCACAAACTGTCACCGAGAACCGAGCAGAAAACGCACATCGATGATGTGAAGTGGCCAAATATCAAAAACAGTTCATTAAAATTTCGCTTCGTTTGTTGAAATTAAAGAAGATAAATTGATGATGATTAGTTTTCCTCAATCAGCGCAACGAATCCATTTATTATCTACGCTCTGTCTCTGCGAATTCAACATGCAAATAATTTTTGTCCAATTATAAATTTTCAAATCATTGTGCTGCACACAAAATTGTATAAAGAAATAAGAAGAAGAAATGTAAACATCGGGGCCGTCAGTGAGCTGTCTCCTCTCTCTCTCTCTCTCAGGGATAGGGGTATAGTTTGAACATTTTTGTATTTTATAGCTGATAGCTAGGATTGTTTAGCATATATAAAAATAATTTATAATGTCTTTTGAAGCATATTTCCTTTTTTAACATCTAAAAATTTATGTTTTGGTGACCTCTCATATTTCATTGTTTCTTTTGTATTAAATAACGACAATTTACATATTTCAAAATTTTCCCCACCCATTATATCATCGTAAAATAGTTATGCGGTATTGAACACTAGCATTATTTTTCCTAAAGTAACACGAAAAATGAAATTTTCCTAAAGAAGATTTAAAAATCAAAACATTTCAACAGTAATCACAAAATCTCAAAATGTTTTTGACCAAGTTTTCGACTCAAACAATGAGAACTCAAATTGGCTTTAAGGAAAAATATGGTCATGTAGGGATGTTCAAAAAAATAGAAAAAAAAGAAATTTACAAAATCATTAATGAAAAAGTATCTTCAACCAAATCACGTTTAAATCGATTTAAGATGACAAATAATGATGTTGATATCAAAATAATAAAACAAATTTCGTTGCTTCAGTGAAAGGATAAACATGAGTTAACTTGAAATAAATGTACTTTCAACCATTAAACTATCTTTTATCATGTGCGAACTTTTTCCCCAAGCATGGGGCAAATGTTCACATTGAAGTACTTGCATTGAAAGTTTTATTACTAGAGCTACAAAAATAACGCGATAGAATCTAGTGCTATATTTTGAAGGTTACATTATAGGGAATCGTTAAGCAATGAAAAACGAAATCAATGTCTTTCCCCTTAATAGTTATTTTGTGGAGACTGTTAGGTGCGAACTCTTTCCCCGCACTGCTTTATAGGCAATTGTAAGCAAATTATCTTATATAAATGCGAAAGTACAAGTAATTGTCTTATTTAGAAAGTCAAAATGATTGACCTATTGGAGACTGTGAGAATAGAATTTTGGAATCAAAAGTGAAAAGAAGTTATTGAAGAAAAAAAACACTTTCAAGGGGCCGCCGGTAATAAAAACGAAACGTATCTTGAAAACTAACGGAGTTACGAATTTTGCGTCTTCGACAAAGTTGTTCAAAACAGAATTTTCTACAACTCTTGTGAAGACATCATCCTTGTATCTTGAAAAATTTAAAAAGTAAATTTTCTATCTCACTTTTAGGGGGATTGATCATTTTTACCAATAGGTTAAAAGAAGCACGTTATTGTAGTGAAAAACTTCCTCGAAGGCACCATGATGCTAAACGACATGGTTAAATCAACAATTGTGCCATATAGTAGTTGGAGCCTTGGCGTGCAATATAAGAAATCTTTAAAACATCATTTCGTAAAAACACCGTTTATCGAGAATGGCTTGACGGATCTTCGTGAAATTTTGTTGGTAGTTGCACAACCCCTAAAGCTCCGTGGTCAACCTTTTCCTTTTTTGATATCGTGCATTTAGCCGAAATGGCGATCGAAAAACCTCGGAATTTTTCGATTTTTCAAAATTTCACGTCAATGCCCCTCCCCTCTCCCAGGAGGGGGAGGGTCAAAAACTTCAGATTTGTGATTTTCTAGTCGGGAGCAATCAGAAAAGGTGAAATTTAGAGCTGGGCAGAACAAAAGTTGATTTTTTGTCGGACCGTGTTATTGGAGAAACACAAAAAACTTCTGGAGAAAATTCCGGGAAAAAATATTTATAAATTTTTGAGAATCCCTAAAGAATTCTTCTGGAGGTGTGCCTGGAGGTCATCATGGAGAAAGTTCTAAAAGTGTACAAAAGAAGGAATTTATTCCAAAAGAATGCCCTCATGAACCTTCAGAAGAGTTTTTGTTGAATTCATAAAAAGAGTTCCTGAGTATGGCCTTTCTTCTGAAGTATATTTTCTGTTGAAATTTTTATTTCTTCAGATGCTGAGGATTTTTTAATTTTATTCAAAGACTTTTTAGACGATTAATATCTCCCTGCTTCACGGTAGATAGGAACCCACCT